>NW_021014604.1:0-3369 GCF_003676215.2 Rhopalosiphum maidis
AACTAACCTTAAATATTTTTTAAAAAATCATACAATGTAATGTAAACATAACCTAACAATTTCTAAGTCATAATTTGAATTTTTTTTTTTTAAAGGTATATTTTTACACAAAAACCACTTTAATTAATAACGTTTTCTGTTGCAACATATGCAACTAACCTTAATATTATTTATTTTTAAAAAATCATTTAATGTAATGTAAACATAACCTAACAATTTCTAAGTCATAATTTTAATTTTTTTTTTAAGTGGGTATAGGATTTACACAAAACCACTTTGATTAATAACGTTTTCTGTTGCAACCATATGCAACTAACCTTAAATATTATTTTTAAAAAATCATACAATGTAATGTAAACATAACCTAACAATTTCTAAGTCATAATTTTAATTTTTTTTTTTTTTAGAGGGTATAATGTACACTACCCCACTTTAATTAATAACGTTTTTTGTGTGCAAGATTTGCAACTAACCTTAAATATTATTTTTAAAAAATCATACAATGTAATGTAAACATAACCTAACAATTTCTAAGTCATAATTTGAATTTTTTTTTTTAAAGGGTATAGTTTTACACAAAAACCACTTTATTAATAACGTTTTCTGTTGCAACCATATGCAACTAACCTTAAATATTATTTTTAAAAAATCATACAATGTAATGTAAACATAACCTAACAATTTCTAAGTCATAATTTTAATTTTTTTTTTTTAAAGGGTATAGTTTTACACAAAACCACTTTATTAATACGTTTTCTGTTGCAACCATATGCAACTAACCTTAAATATTATTTTTAAAAAATCATACAATAATGTAATGTAAACATAACCTAACAATTTCTAAGTCATAATTTTAATTTTTTTTTAAGTGGGTATAGGTTACACAAAAACCACTTTGATTAATAACGTTTTCTGTTGCAACCATATGCAACTAACCTTAAATATTATTTTTAAAAAATCATACAATGTAATGTAAACATAACCTAACAATTTCTAAGTCATAATTTTAATTTTTTTTTTTAGTGGGTATAGTTTTACACAAAAACCACTTTAATTAATAACGTTTTCTGTTGCAACCATATGCAACTAACCTTAAATATTATTTTTAAAAAATCATACATGTAATGTAAACATAACCTACAATTTCTAAGTCATAATTTTAATTTTTTTTTTTTAAGTGGGTATAGGATTACACAAAAACCACTTTGATTAATACGTTTTCTGTTGCAACCATATGCAACTAACCTTAAATATTATTTTTAAAAAATCATACAATGTAATGTAAACATAACCTAACAATTTCTAAGTCATAATTTGAATTTTTTTTTTTTAAAGGTATAGTTTTACACAAAAACCACTTTAATTAATAACGTTTTCTGTTGCAACCATATGCAACTAACCTTAAATATTATTTTAAAAAATCATACAATGTAATGTAAACATAACCTAACAATTTCTAAGTCATAATTTTAATTTTTTTTTTAGAGGGTATATATTACACAAAACCCACTTTAATTAATAACGTTTTCTTGTGCAAAAGATATGCAACTAACCTTAAATTTATTTTTTAAAAATCATACAATGTAATGTAAACATAACCTAACAATTTCTAAGTCATAATTTTAATTTTTTTTTTTAAAGGGTATAGTTTTACACACAAAAACCACTTTATTAATAACGTTTTCTGTTGCAATCATATGCAACTAACCTTAATATTATTTTTAAAAAATCATACAATGTAATAAACATAACCTAAAATTTCTAAGTCATAATTTTAATTTTTTTTTTTAAGTGGGTATAGGATTACACAAAAACCACTTTGATTAATAACGTTTTCTGTTGCAACCATATGCAACTAACCTTAATATTATTTTTAAAAAATCATACAATGTAATGTAAAATAACCTAACAATTTCTAAGTCATAATTTTAATTTTTTTTTTAGTGGGTATAGTTTTACACAAAAACCACTTTGATTAATAACGTTTTCTGTTGCAACCATATGCAACTAACCTTAAATATTATTTTTAAAAAATCATACAATGTAATGTAAACATAACCTAACAATTTCTAAGTCATAATTTGAATTTTTTTTTTTAAAGGGTATAGTTTTACACAAAAACCACTTTAATTAATAACGTTTTCTGTTGCAACCATATGCAACTAACCTTAATATTATTTTAAAAAATCATACAATGTAATGTAAACATAACCTAAAATTTCTAAGTCATATTTTAATTTTTTTTTTAAGTGGTATAGTTTTACACAAACCACTTTGATTAATAACGTTTTCTGTTGCAACCATATGCAACTAACCTTAAATATTATTTTTAAAAAATCATACAATGTAATGTACATAACCTAACCTAACAATTTCTAAGTCATAATTTGAATTTTTTTTTTTTAAAGGGTATAGTTTTACACAAAACCACTTTAATTAATAACGTTTTCTGTTGCAACCATATGCAACTAACCTTAAATATTATTTTTAAAAAATCATACAATGTAATGTAAACATAACCTAACAATTTCTAAGTCATAATTTTAATTTTTTTTTTAGTGGGTAGGTTTTACACAAAAAACACTTTGATTAATAACGTTTTCTGTTGCAACATATGCAACTAACCTTAAATATTATTTTTAAAAAAATCATTTAATGTATATAAACATAACCTAACAATTTCTAAGTCATAATTTTAATTTTTTTTTTTTTAGAGGGTATAATGTACACAAAACCCCACTTTGTTAATAACGATTTATTGCAAAAGATTTTGCAACTAACCTTAAATATTATTTTTAAAAAATCATACAATGTAATGTAAACATAACCTAACAATTTCTAAGTCATAATTTTGAATTTTTTTTTTTAAGGGTATAGTTTTACACAAAAACCACTTTAATTAATAACGTTTCTGTTGCAACCATATGCAACTAACCTTAAATATTATTTTTAAAAAATCATACAATGTAATGTAAACATAACCTAACAATTTCTAAGTCATAATTTTAATTTTTTTTTTTAAGTGGGTATAGGATTACACAAAAACCACTTTGATTAATAACGTTTTCTGTTGCAACCATATGCAACTAACCTTAATATTATTTTTAAAAAATCATACAATGTAATGTAAACATAACCTAACAATTTCTAAGTCATAATTTTAATTTTTTTTTTTAAGTGGGTATAGTTTTACACAAAAACCACTTTGATTAATAACGTTTTCTGTTGCAACCATATGCAACTAACCTTAATATTATTTTTAAAAAATCATACAATGTAATGTAAACATAACCTAATAATTTCTAAGTTCTAAGTCATAATTTTAATTTTTTTTTTTTAAAGGGTATAGTTTTTACACAAAACCACTTT
>NW_021014605.1:0-4309 GCF_003676215.2 Rhopalosiphum maidis
ATGTAATGTAAACATAACCTAACAATTTCTAAGTCATAATTTGAATTTATTTTTTTTAAAGGGTATAGTTTTACACAAAAAACACTTTGATTAATAACGTTTTCTGTTGCAACCATATGCAACTAACCTTAATATTATTTTTAAAAAATCATACAATGTAATGTAAACATAACCTAACAATTTCTAAGTCATAATTTGAATTTTTTTTTTAAAGGGTATATTTTACACAAAAACCACTTTATTAATAACGTTTTCTGTTGCAACCATATGCAACTAACCTTAAATATTATTTTTAAAAAATCATACAATGTAATGTAAACATAACCTAACAATTTCTAAGTCATAATTTTAATTTTTTTTTAAGTGGGTATAGGATTACACAAAAACCACTTTGATTAATAACGTTTTCTGTTGCAACCATATGCAACTAACCTTAAATATTATTTTTAAAAATCATACAATGTAATGTAAACATAACCTAACAATTTCTAAGTCATAATTTGAATTTTTTTTTTTTAAGGGTATAGTTTTACACAAAACCACTTTAATTAATAACGTTTTCTGTTGCAACCATATGCAACTAACCTTAAATATTATTTTTAAAAAATCATACAATGTAATGTAAACATAACCTAACAATTTCTAAGTCATAATTTTAATTTTTTTTTTTAGTGGGTATAGGTTTACACAAAAACCACTTTGATTAATAACGTTTTCTGTTGCAACCATATGCAACTAACCTTAAATATTATTTTTAAAAAATCATACAATGTAATGTAAACATAACCTAACAATTTCTAAGTCATAATTTTAATTTTTTTTTTTAGAGGGTAATAATGTACACTAACCCCACTTTGTTAATAACGATTTATTGTGAAAAGATTTTGCAACTAACCTTAAATATAATTTTTAAAAAATCATACAATGTAATGTAAACATAACCTAACAATTTCTAAGTCATAATTTGAATTTTTTTTTTTAAAGGGTATAGTTTTACACAAAACCACTTTAATTAATAACGTTTTCTGTTGCAACCATATGCAACTAACCTTAAATATTATTTTAAAAAAATCATACAATGTAATGTAAACATAACCTAACAATTTCTAAGTCATAATTTTAATTTTTTTTTTTTAGAGGTATAGTGTTACACAAAACCCCACTTTGTTTAATAACGTTTTCTGTGCACCATATGCAACTAACCTTAAATATTATTTTTAAAAAATCATACAATGTAATGTAAACATAACCTAACAATTTCTAAGTCATAATTTTGAATTTTTTTTTTTAAAGGGTATAGTTTTACACAAAACCACTTTAATTAATAACGTTTTCTGTTGCAACCATATGCAACTAACCTTAAATATTATTTTTAAAAAATCATACAATGTAATGTAAACATAACCTAACAATTTCTAAGTCATAATTTAATTTTTTTTTTAAGTGGGTATAGGATTACACAAAAACCACTTTGATTAATAACGTTTTCTGTTGCAACCATATGCAACTAACCTTAAATATTATTTTTAAAAAATCATACAATGTAATGTAAACATAACCTAACAATTTCTAAGTCATAATTTGAATTTTTTTTTTAAAGGGTATAGTTTTACACAAAACCACTTTAATTAATAACGTTTTCTGTTGCAACCATATGCAACTAACCTTAATATTATTTTTAAAAAATCATACAATGTAATGTAAACATAACCTAACAATTTCTAAGTCATAATTTTAATTTTTTTTTTTTTAGTGGTATAGGTTTTACACAAAAACCACTTTGATTAATAACGTTTTCTGTTGCAACCATATGCAACTAACCTTAAATATTATTTTTAAAAAATCATTTAATGTAATGTAAACATAACCTAACAATTTCTAAGTCATAATTTTAATTTTTTTTTTTTAGAGGGTAATATGTACACTAACCCACTTTGTTTAATAACGATTTATTGTGAAAGATTTTGCAACTAACCTTAAATATTATTTTTAAAAAATCACAATGTAATGTAAACATAACCTAACAATTTCTAAGTCATAATTTGAATTTATTTTTTTTAAAGGGTATATTTTACACAAAACCACTTTAATTAATAACGTTTTCTGTTGCAACCATATGCAACTAACCTTAAATATTATTTTTAAAAAATCATACAATGTAATGTAAACATAACCTAACAATTTCTAAGTCATAATTTTAATTTTTTTTTTTTAAGGGTAATAGTTTACACAACCCACTTTGTTAATAACGATTTCTTGTGCAAAGATTTGCAACTAACCTTAAATATATTTTTAAAAAATCATACAATGTAATGTAAACATAACCTAACAATTTCTAAGTCATAATTTGAATTTTTTTTTTTAAAGGGTATAGTTTTACACAAAAACCACTTTAATTAATAACGTTTTCTGTGCAACCATATGCAACTAACCTTAAATATTATTTTTAAAAAATCATACAATGTAATGTAAACATAACCTAACAATTTCTAAGTCATAATTTAATTTTTTTTTAAGGGGTATAGTTTTACACAAAAACCACTTTGATTAATAACGTTTTCTGTTGCAACCATATGCAACTAACCTTAAATATTATTTTTAAAAAATCATACAATGTAATGTAAACATAACCTAACAATTTCTAAGTCATAATTTGAATTTTTTTTTTTTAAAGGGTATAGTTTTACACAAAAACCACTTTAATTAATAACGTTTTCTGTTGCAACCATATGCAACTAACCTTAATATTATTTTTAAAAATCATACAATGTAATGTAAACATAACCTAACAATTTCTAAGTCATAATTTTAATTTTTTTTTTAGTGGGTATAGTTTTACACAAAAACCACTTTAATTAATAACGTTTTCTGTTGCAACCATATGCAACTAACCTTAAATATTATTTTTAAAAAATCATTTAATGTAATGTAAACATAACCTAACAATTTCTAAGTCATAATTTTAATTTTTTTTTTTGAGGGTAATAATGTACACAAACCCCACTTTGTTTAATAACGATTTATTGTGAAAATTTTGCAACTAACCTTAAATATATTTTTAAAAAATCATACAATGTAATGTAAACATAACCTAACAATTTCTAAGTCATAATTTGAATTTATTTTTTTTAAAGGGTATAGTTTTTACAAAAAACCACTTTAATTAATAACGTTTTCTGTTGCAACCATATGCAACTAACCAAATATTATTTTTAAAAAATCATACAATGTAATGTAAACATAACCTAACAATTTCTAAGTCATAATTTGAATTTTTTTTTTTAAAGGGTATAGTTTTACACAAAAACCACTTTATTAATAACGTTTTCTGTTGCAACCATATGCAACTAACCTTAAATATTTTTTTAAAAAATCATACAATGTAATGTAAACATAACCTAACAATTTCTAAGTCATAATTTGATTTTTTTTTTTTTAAAGGGTATATTTTACACAAAAACCACTTTAATTAATAACGTTTTCTGTTGCAACATATGCAACTAACCTTAAATATTATTTTTAAAAATCATACAATGTAATGTAAACATAACCTAACAATTTCTAAGTCATAATTTTAATTTTTTTTTAGTGGGTATAGTTTTACACAAAAACCACTTTGATTAATAACGTTTTCTGTTGCAACATATGCAACTAACCTTAAATATTATTTTTAAAAAATCATACAATGTAATGTAAACATAACCTAACAATTTCTAAGTCATAATTTTAATTTTTTTTTTTAGAGGGTATAATGTACACAAACCCCACTTTGTTTAATAACGATTTCTTGTGCAAAGATATGCAACTAACCTTAAATATTATTTTTAAAAAATCATACAATGTAATGTAAACATAACCTAACAATTTCTAAGTCATAATTTGAATTTTTTTTTTTAAAGGTATAGTTTTTACACAAAACCACTTTAATTAATAACGTTTTCTGTTGCAACCATATGCAACTAACCTTAAATATTATTTTTAAAAAATCATACAATGTAATGTAAACATAACCTAACAATTTCTAAGTCATAATTTTAATTTTTTTTTTTAGAGGGTATAATGTACACTAACCCCACTTTGTTTAATACGATTTATTGTGAAAAGATTTGCAACTAACCTTAAATATTATTTTTAAAAATCATACAATGTAATGTAAACATAACCTAACAATTTCTAAGTCATAATTTGAATTTTTTTTTTTAAAGGGTATAGTTTTACACAAAAACCACTTTAATTAATAACGTTTTCTGTTGCAACCATATGCAACTAACCTTAAATATTATTTTTAAAATCATACAATGTAATGTAA
>NW_021014606.1:0-11850 GCF_003676215.2 Rhopalosiphum maidis
TGCTGAATTCTTTGAGAATTATGGTTTAAATTCTATAAATCTCAATTATTTTAGAAAATTATCGGCATTAACTCAATACCGTTGGAGTATATTGGTGTTGGAAAATCATTCCTCGAAAATAATGGTTGAAAAACGTTAAATTCCCAAATAATTCTAGAATATTGCCGTACAAATTTTCAATCATCCTCTAAGACACTGGAATATCTCTGTGAAGGATGCTGAATTCTTGAGAATTATGGTTTTAATTCTATAAAATCTCAAATTCTCAAATATTATTATAATAAATGGTTGTAAAAGTTTCTTTAAGCTGGAATACCTTGGGTAGTATGATGAATTCCTTGAGAATAATGGTTGCAGTTCTATAAATCTCAATAATTTTAGAAAATTATCGTCAATATCTCAATACCGTTGGATTTTATTGATGTGAGAAGATATTCATTGAAAATAATGGTTTTGAATCATTTTAATTCCCAAAAAATCTAGAAAATTGCCGTAAAAAATTTCAAACATCCTTTAAACACTGAATATTTTTGTGAAGGATGCTGAATTCTTTGAGAATAATGGTTTTAATTCTGTAAAATCTCAATTATTTTAGAAAATTATCGGCATTAACTCAATACCGTTGGAGTATATTGGTGTTGGAAAATCATTCCTCGAAAATAATGGTTGAAAAACGTTAAATTCCCAAATAATCTAGAATATTGCCGTCAAAATTTTCAAACATCCTCTAAACACTGAATATCTTGTGAAGGATGCTGAATTCTTTGAGAATTATGGTTTAAATTCTATAAAATCTCAAATCTTCTCGAATATTATTATAATAAATGGTGTAAAAGTTTTCTTTAACGCTGGAATACCGTTGTGTAGGATGATGAATTCTTGAGAATAATGGTTGAAGTTCTATAAATCTCAATAATTTAGAAAATTATCGTCAAAATCTCAATACCGTTGGATTTTATTGATGTGAGAAGATTATTCATTGAAAATAATGGTTTTGAATCATTTTAATTTCCCACAAAAATCTAGAAAATTGCCGTAAAAAATTTCAAACACTCCTTTAAACACTGGAATATTTTTGTGAAGGATGCTGAATTCTTTGAGAATAATGGTTTAAATTCTGTAAAATCTCAATTATTTTTGAAAATTATCGGCATTAACTCAATACCGTTGGAGTATATTGGTTTTGGAAATTCATTCCCTGCAAATAATGGTTGAAAAACGTTTAATTCCCAAATAATTCTAGAATATTGCTGTACAAATTTCAATCATCCTCTAAGACACTGGATATCTCAGTGAAGGATGCTGAATTCTTGAGAATTATGGTTTAATTCATTAAAATCTCAATTATGTTAGAAAATTATCGGCATTATCTCAATACCGTTGGAGTATATTGTGTTGGAGAAATCATATCCTCGAAAATAATGGTTGAAAAACGTTAATTCCCAAATAATCCTAGAGATATTGCCGTACAAATTTTCAATCATCCTCTAAGACACTGGAATATCTCTGTGAAGAATGCTGAATTCATTGAGAATTATGGTTTTAATTCATTAAAATCTCAATAATTTTAGAAAATTATCGTCAAAATCTCAATACTGTTGGAATATAATGGTGTAGGAATTCATTCCTGCAAATAATGTTTGAAAAACGTTTAATTCCCAAATAATTCTAGAATATTGCAGTACAAATTTTCAATCATCCTCTAATACACTGGATATCTCTGTGAAGGGTGCTGAATTCTTTGAGAATTATGGTTTAAATTCTATAAAATCTCAATTATTTTAGAAAATTATCGGCATTAACTCAATACCGTTGGAGTATATTGGTGTTGGAAAATCATTCCTCGAAAATAATGGTTGAAAAACGTTAAATTCCCAAATAATTCTAGAATATTGCCGTACAAATTTTCAATCATCCTCTAAGACACTGGAATATCTCTGCGAAGAATGCTGAATTCATTGAGAATTATGGTTTTAATTCATTAAAATCTCAATAATTTTAGAAAATTATCGTCAAAATCTCAATACTGTTGGAATATAATGGTGTAGGGAATTCATTCCCTGCAAATAATGTTTGAAAAACGTTTAATTCCCAAATAATTCTAGAATATTGCCGTACAAATTTTCAATCATCCTCTAAGACACTGGAATATCTCTGTGAAGGGTGCTGAATTCTTTGAGAATTATGGATTAAATTCTATAAAATCTCAATTATTTTAGAAAATTATCGGCATTAACTCAATACCGTTGGAGTATATTGGTGTTGGAAAATCATTCCTCGAAAATAATGGTTGAAAAACGTTAAATTCCCAAATAATTCTAGAATATTGCCGTACAAATTTTCAATCATCCTCTAAGACACTGGAATATCTCTGCGAAGAATGCTGAATTCATTGAGAATTATGGTTTTAATTCTATAAAATCTCAAATATTCTCAAATATTATTATAATAAATGGTGTAAAAGTTTTCTTTAATGCTGGAATACCATTGGGTAGTATGATGAATTCCTTGAGAAGAATGGTTGCAGTTCTATAAATCTCAATAATTTTAGAAAATTATCGTCAATATCTCAATACCGTTGGATTTTATTGATGTGAGAAGATTATTCATTGAAAATAATGGTTTTGAATCATTTTAATTCCCAAAAAAATCTAGAAAATTGCCGTAAAAAATTTCAAACATCCTTTAAACACTGGAATATTTTTGTGAAGGATGCTGAAATCTTTGAGAATAATGGTTTAAATTCTGTAAAATCTCAATTATTTTAGAAAATTATCGGCATTAACTCAATACCGTTGGAGTATATTGGTGTTGGAAAATCATTCCTCGAAAATAATGGTTGAAAAACGTAAAATTCCCAAATAAATCTAGAATATTGCCGTCAAAATTTTCAAACATCCTTTAAACACTGAAATATCTTTGTGAAGGATGCTGAATTCTTTGAGAATTATGGTTTAAATTCTATAAAATCTCAAATCTTCTCGAATATTATTATAATAAATGGTGTAAAAGTTTTCTTTAACGCTGGAATACCGTTGTGTAGGATGATGAATTCTTTGAGAATAATGGTTGAAGTTCTATAAATCTCAATAATTTTAGAAAATTATCGTCAAAATCTCAATACCGTTGGATTTTATTGATGTGAGAAGATTATTCATTGAAAATAATGGTTTTGAATCATTTTAATTCCCACAAAATCTAGAAAATTGCCGTAAAAAATTTCAAACATCCTTTAAACACTGGAATATTTTGTGAAGGATGCTGAATTCTTTGAGAATAATGGTTTAAATTCTGTAAAATCTCAATTATTTTTGAAAATTATCGGCATTAACTCAATACCGTTGGAGTATATTGGTGTTGGAAATTCATTCCCTGCAAATAATGGTTGAAAAACGTTTAATTCCCAAATAATTCTAGAATATTGCTGTACAAATTTTCAATCATCCTCTAAGACACTGGATATCTCAGTGAAGGATGCTGAATTCTTTGAGAATTATGGTTTTAATTCATTAAAATCTCAATTATGTTAGAAAATTATCGGCATTATCTCAATACCGTTGGAGTATATTGGTGTTGGAAAATCATTCCTCGAAAATAATGGTTGAAAAACGTTAAATTCCCAAATAATCCTAGAATATTGCCGTACAAATTTTCAATCATCCTCTAAGACACTGGAATATCTCTGCGAAGAATGCTGAATTCATTGAGAATTATGGTTTTAATTCATTAAAATCTCAATAATTTTAGAAAATTATCGTCAAAATCTCAATACTGTTGGAATATAATGGTGTAGGAATTTCATTCCCTGCAAATAATGTTTGAAAAACGTTTAATTCCCAAATAATTCTAGAATATTGCAGTACAAATTTTCAATCATCCTCTAATACACTGGATATCTCTGTGAAGGGTGCTGAATTCTTTGAGAATTATGGATTAAATTCTATAAAATCTCAATTATTTTAGAAAATTATCGGCATTAACTCAATACCGTTGGAGTATATTGGTGTTGGAAAATCATTCCTCGAAAATAATGGTTGAAAAACGTTAAATTCCCAAATAATTCTAGAATATTGCCGTACAAATTTTCAATCATCCTCTAAGACACTGGAATATCTCTGCGAAGAATGCTGAATTCATTGAGAATTATGGTTTTAATTCTATAAAATCTCAAATATTCTCAAATATTATTATAATAAATGGTGTAAAAGTTTTCTTTAATGCTGGAATACCATTGGGTAGTATGATGAATTCCTTGAGAAGAATGGTTGCAGTTCTATAAATCTCAATAATTTTAGAAAATTATCGTCAATATCTCAATACCGTTGGATTTTATTGATGTGAGAAGATTATTCATTGAAAATAATGGTTTTGAATCATTTTAATTCCCAAAAAAATCTAGAAAATTGCCGTAAAAAATTTCAAACATCCTTTAAACACTGGAATATTTTTGTGAAGGATGCTGAATTCTTTGAGAATAATGGTTTAAATTATGTAAAATCTCAAATATTTTTGAAAATTATCGGCATTAACTCAATACCGTTGCAGTATATTGTTGTAGAAAGCTCAATCCTCAAATAAAATGGTTTTAAATCGTTTAATTCCAAAATATTCCTTTAAAATTGCGGTAAAAATATTCAAACATCCTCTAACACACTGGTATATCTTTGTGAAGGGTGCTGAAACCTTTGAGAGTTATGGATTAAATTCTATAAAATCTCAAATCTTCTCGAATTTTATTGTAATAAATAGTGTAAAAGTTTTCTTTAACGCTGGAATACCGTTGTGTAGGATGATGAATTCATTGAGTATAATGGTTTAAATTCTATAAAATCTCAATTATTTTTGAAAATTATCGGCATTAACTCAATACCGTTGGAGTATATTGGTGTTGGAAATTCATTCCCTGCAAATAATGGTTGAAAAACGTTTAATTCCCAAATAATTCTAGAATATTGCTGTACAAATTTTCAATCATCCTCTAAGACACTGGATATCTCAGTGAAGGATGCTGAATTCTTTGAGAATTATGGTTTTAATTCATTAAAATCTCAATAATTTTAGAAAATTATCGTCAAAATCTCAATACTTTTGGAATATAATGGTGTAGGAAATTCATTCCCTGCAAATAATGTTTGAAAAACGTTAAATTCCCAAATAATTCCAGAATATTGCCGTACAAATTTTCAATCATCCTCTAAGACACTGGAATATCTCTGTGAAGGATGCTGTATTTCTTAAGAATAATGGTTTAAATTCTATAAAATCTCAATTATTTTAGAAAATTATCGGCATTAACTCAATACCGTTGGATTTTATTGATGTGAGAAGCTTATTCATTGAAAATAATGGTTTTGAATCATTTTAATTCCCAAAAAAATCTAGAAAATTGCCGTAAAAAATTTCAAACATCCTTTAAACACTGGAATATTTTTGTGAAGGATGCTGAATTCTTTGAGAATAATGGTTTAAATTATGTAAAATCTCAATTATTTTTGAAAATTATCGGCATTAACTCAATACCGTTGCAGTATATTGTTGTAGAAAGCTCAATCCTCAAATAAAATGGTTTTAAATCGTTTAATTCCAAAATATTCTTTTAAAATTGCGGTAAAAATATTCAAACATCCTCTAAAACACAGGTATATCTTTGTGAAGGGTGCTGAAACCTTTGAGAGTTATGGATTAAATTCTATAAAATCTCAAATCTTGGCGATGATTATTATAATATATGGTGTAAAATGTCTCTAAGACAGTGGAATATCTTTGTGAAGGATGATGAATTCTTTGAGAATAATGGTTGAAGTTCTCTAAATCTCAATAATTTTAGAAAATAATCGTCAAAATCTCAATACCGTTGGATTTTATTGGTGTAGGAAGCTTATTCATTGAAAATAATGGTTTTGAATCATTTTAATTCCCAAAAAAATCTAGAAAATTGCAGTCAAAATTTTTAAACATCCTTTGAACACTAGAATATCTTTGTGAAGGATGCTGAATTCTTTGAGAATAATGGTTTAAATTCCGTAAAATCTCAATTATTTTAGAGAATTATCGGCATTAACTCAATACCGTTGGAGTATATTGGTTTTGGAAAATCATTCCTCGAAAATAATGGTTGAAAAACGTTAAATTCCCAAATAATTCTAGATTATTGCCGTACAAATTTTCAATCATCCTCTAAGACACTGGAATATCTCTGTGAAGGATGCTGAATTCTTTGAGAATTATGGTGTTAATTCATTAAAATCTCAAATATTCTCAAATATTATTATAATAAATGGTTTAAAAGTTTTCTTTAATGCTGGAATACCATTGTGTAGTATGATGAATTCCTTGAAATTAATGGTTGAAGGTCTCTAAATCTCAATAATTTTATAAAATTATCGTCAAAATCTCAAAACCGATGGATTTTATTGATTTGAGAAGCTTACTCATTGAAAATAATGGTTTTGAATCATTTTAATTCCCAAAAAAATCTAGAAAATTGCCGTAAAAAATTTCACACATCCTATAAAACACTGGAATATCATTGTGAAGGATGCTGAATTCTTTGAGAATTATAGTTTAAATTGTATAAAATCTCAATAATTTTAGAAAATTATCGTCAAAATCTCACTACCGTTGGATTCTATTGATGTGAGAAGATTATTCATTGAAAATAATGGTTTTGAATCATTTTAATTCCCACAAAAATCTAGAAAATTGCCGTAAAAAATTTCAAACATCCTTTAAACACTGGAATATTTTTGTGAAGGATGCTGAAATCTTTGAGAATAATGGTTTAAATTCTGTAAAATCTCAATTATTTTAGAAAATTATCGGCATTAACTCAATACCGTTGGAGTATATTGGTGTTGGAAAATCATTCCTCGAAAATAATGGTTGAAAAACGTAAAATTCCCAAATAAATCTAGAATATTGCCGTCAAAATTTTCAAACATCCTTTAAACACTGAAATATCTTTGTGAAGGATGCTGAATTCTTTGAGAATTATGGTTTAAATTCTATAAAATCTCAAATCTTCTTGAATATTATTATAATAAATGGTGTAAAAGTTTTCTTTAACGCTGGAATACCGTTGTGTAGGATGATGAATTCTTTGAGAATAATGGTTGAAGTTCTATAAATCTCAATAATTTTAGAAAATTATCGTCAAAATCTCAATACCGTTGGATTTTATTGATGTGAGAAGATTATTCATTGAAAATAATGGTTTTGAATCATTTTAATTCCCACAAAAATCTAGAAAATTGCCGTAAAAAATTTCAAACATCCTTTAAACACTGGAATATTTTTGTGAAGGATGCTGAATTCTTTGAGAATAATGGTTTAAATTCTGTAAAATCTCAATTATTTTTGAAAATTATCGGCATTAACTCAATACCGTTGGAGTATATTGGTGTTGGAAATTCATTCCCTGCAAATAATGGTTGAAAAACGTTTAATTCCCAAATAATTCTAGAATATTGCTGTACAAATTTTCAATCATCCTCTAAGACACTGGATATCTCAGTGAAGGATGCTGAATTCTTTGAGAATTATGGTTTTAATTCATTAAAATCTCAATTATGTTAGAAAATTATCGGCATTATCTCAATACCGTTGGAGTATATTGGTGTTGGAAAATCATTCCTCGAAAATAATGGTTGAAAAACGTTAAATTCCCAAATAATCCTAGAATATTGCCGTACAAATTTTCAATCATCCTCTAAGACACTGGAATATCTCTGCGAAGAATGCTGAATTCATTGAGAATTATGGTTTTAATTCATTAAAATCTCAATAATTTTAGAAAATTATCGTCAAAATCTCAATACTGTTGGAATATAATGGTGTAGGAATTTCATTCCCTGCAAATAATGTTTGAAAAACGTTTAATTCCCAAATAATTCTAGAATATTGCAGTACAAATTTTCAATCATCCTCTAATACACTGGATATCTCTGTGAAGGGTGCTGAATTCTTTGAGAATTATGGATTAAATTCTATAAAATCTCAATTATTTTAGAAAATTATCGGCATTAACTCAATACCGTTGGAGTATATTGGTGTTGGAAAATCATTCCTCGAAAATAATGGTTGAAAAACGTAAAATTCCCAAATAAATCTAGAATATTGCCGTCAAAATTTTCAAACATCCTTTAAACACTGAAATATCTTTGTGAAGGATGCTGAATTCTTTGAGAATTATGGTTTAAATTCTATAAAATCTCAAATCTTCTCGAATATTATTATAATAAATGGTGTAAAAGTTTTCTTTAACGCTGGAATACCGTTGTGTAGGATGATGAATTCTTTGAGAATAATGGTTGAAGTTCTATAAATCTCATAATTTTAGAAAATTATCGTCAAAATCTCAATACCGTTGGATTTTATTGATGTGAGAAGATTATTCATTGAAAATAATGGTTTGAATCATTTTAATTCCCACAAAATCTAGAAAATTGCCGTAAAAATTTCAAACATCCTTTAAACACTGGAATATTTTTGTGAAGGATGCTGAATTCTTTGAGAATAATGGTTTAAATTCTGTAAAATCTCAATTATTTTTGAAAATTATCGGCATTAACTCAATACCGTTGGAGTATATTGGTGTTGGAAATTCATTCCCTGCAAATAATGGTTGAAAAACGTTTAATTCCCAAATAATTCTAGAATATTGCTGTACAAATTTTCAATCATCCTCTAAGACACTGGATATCTCAGTGAAGGATGCTGAATTCTTTGAGAATTATGGTTTTAATTCATTAAAATCTCAATTATTTTAGAAAATTATCGGCATTATCTCAATACCGTTGGAGTATATTGGTGTTGGAAAATCATTCCTCGAAAATAATGGTTGAAAAACGTTAAATTCCCAAATAATCCTAGAATATTGCCGTACAAATTTTCAATCATCCTCTAAGACACTGGAATATCTCTGTGAAGAATGCTGAATTCATTGAGAATTATGGTTTTAATTCATTAAAATCTCAATAATTTTAGAAAATTATCGTCAAAATCTCAATACTGTTGGAATATAATGGTGTTAGGAATTCATTCCCTGCAAATAATGTTTGAAAAACGTTTAATTCCCAAATAATTCTAGAATATTGCAGTACAAATTTTCAATCATCCTCTAATACACTGGATATCTCTGTGAAGGGTGCTGAATTCTTTGAGAATTATGGATTAATTCTATAAAATCTCAATTATTTTAGAAAATTATCGGCATTAACTCAATACCGTTGGAGTATATTGGTGTTGGAAAATCATTCCTCGAAAATAATGGTTGAAAAACGTTAAATTCCCAAATAATTCTAGAATATTGCCGTACAAATTTTCAATCATCCTCTAAGACACTGGAATATCTCTGCGAAGAATGCTGAATTCATTGAGAATTATGGTTTTAATTCTATAAAATCTCAAATATTCTCAAATATTATTATAATAAATGGTGTAAAAGTTTTCTTTAATGCTGGAATACCATTGGGTAGTATGATGAATTCCTTGAGAAGAATGGTTGCAGTTCTATAAATCTCAATAATTTTAGAAAATTATCGTCAATATCTCAATACCGTTGGATTTTATTGATGTGAGAAGATTATTCATTGAAAATAATGGTTTTGAATCATTTTAATTCCCAAAAAAATCTAGAAATTGCCGTAAAAAATTTCAAACATCCTTTAAACACTGGAATATTTTGTGAAGGATGCTGAAATCTTTGAGAATAATGGTTTTAAATTCTGTAAAATCTCAATTATTTTAGAAAATTATCGGCATTAACTCAATACCGTGGAGTATATTGGTGTTGGAAAATAATTCCTCGAAAATAATGGTTGAAAAACGTAAAATTCCCAAATAAATCTAGAATATTGCCGTCAAAATTTTCAAACATCCTTTAAACACTGAAATATCTTTGTGAAGGATGCTGAATTCTTTGAGAATTATGGTTTAAATTCTATAAAATCTCAAATCTTCTCGAATATTATTATAATAAATGGTGTAAAAGTTTTCTTTAACGCTGGAATACCGTTGTGTAGGATGATGAATTCTTTGAGAATAATGGTTGATGAAGTTCTATAAATCTCAATAATTTTAGAAAATTATCGTCAAAATCTCAATACCGTTGGATTTTATTGATGTGAGAAGATTATCATTGAAAAATAATGGTTTGAATCATTTTAATTCCCACAAAATCTAGAAAATTGCCGTAAAAAATTTCAAAACATCCTTTAAACACTGGAATATTTTGTGAAGGATGCTGAATTCTTTGAGAATAATGGTTTAAATTCTGTAAAATCTCAATTATTTTTGAAAATTATCGGCATTAACTCAATACCGTTGGAGTATATTGGTGTTGGAAATTCATTCCCTGCAAAATAATGGTTGAAAAACGTTTTAATTCCCAAATAATTCTAGAATATTGCTGTACAAATTTTCAATCATCCTCTAAGACACTGGATATCTCAGTGAAGGATGCTGAATTCTTTGAGAATTATGGTTTTAATTCATTAAAATCTCAATTATGTTAGAAAATTATCGCATTATCTCAATACCGTTGGAGTATATTGGTGTTGGAAAATCATTCCTCGAAAATAATGGTTGAAAAACGTTAAATTCCCAAATAATCCTAGAATATTGCCGTACAAATTTTCAATCATCCTCTAAGACACTGGAATATCTCTGCGAAGAATGCTGAATTCATTGAGAATTATGGTTTAATCATTAAAATCTCAATAATTTTAGAAACTTATCGTCAAAATCTCAATACTGTTGGAATATAATGGTGTAGGAATTTCATTCCCTGCAAATAATGTTTGAAAAACGTTTAATCCCAAATAATTCTAGAATATTGCAGTACAAATTTTCAATCATCCTCTAATAAACTGGATATCTCTGTGAAGGGTGCTGAATTCTTTGAGAATTATGGATTAAATTCTATAAAATCTCAATTATTTTAGAAAATATCGGCATTAACTCAATACCGTTGGAGTATATTGGTGTTGGAAAATCATTCCTCGAAAATATGGTTGAAAACGTTAAATTCCCCAAATTAATTCTAGAATATTGCCGTACAAATTTCAATCATCCTCTAAGACACTGGAATATCTCTGCGAAGAATGCTGAATTCATTGAGAATTATAGTTTTAATTCTATAAAATCTCAAATATTCTCAAATATTATTATAATAAATGGTGTAAAAGTTTTCTTAATGCTGGAATACCATTGGGTAGTATGATGAATTCCTTGAGAAGAATGGTTTGCAGTTCTATAAATCTCAATAATTTTAGAAATTATCGTCAATATCTCAATACCGTTGGATTTATTGATGTGAGAAGATTATTCATTGAAAATAATGGTTTTGAATCATTTTAATTCCCAAAAAAATCTAGAAAAATTGCCGTAAAAAATTCAAACATCCTTTAAACACTGGAATAATTTTGTGAAGGATGCTGAATTCTTTGAGAATAATGGTTTAAATTATGTAAAATCTCAAATATTTTTGAAATTATCGGCATTAACTCAATACCGTTGCAGTATATTGTTGTAGAAAGCTCAATCCTCAAATAAAATGGTTTTAAAATCGTTTAATTCCAAAATATTCTTTAAAATTGCGGTAAAAATATTCAAACATCCTCTAACACACTGGTATATCTTGTGAAGGTGTGCTGAAACCTTTGAGAATTATGGATTAATTCTATAAAATCTCAAATCTTCTCGAATTTTATTGTAATAAATAGTGTAAAAGTTTTCTTTAACGCTGGAATACCGTTGTGTAGGATGATGAATTCATTGAGTATAATGGTTTAAATTCTATAAAATCTCAATTATTTTTGAAAATTATCGGCATTAACTCAATACCGTTGG
>NW_021014607.1:0-16534 GCF_003676215.2 Rhopalosiphum maidis
ATGTAATGTAAAAATAACCTAACATTTCTAAGTCATAATTTGAATTTTTTTTTTTAAAGGGTAAGTTTTACACAAAAACCACTTTAATTAATAACGTTTCTGTTGCAACCATATGCAACTAACCTTAAATATTATTTTTAAAAATCATACAATGTAATGTAAACATAACCTAACAATTTCTAAGTCATAATTTGAATTTTTTTTTTTAAAGGGTATAGTTTTACACAAAAACCACTTTAATTAATAACGTTTTCTGTTGCAACCATATGCAACTAACCTTAAATATTATTTTTAAAAAATCATACAATGTAATGTAAACATAACCTAACAATTTCTAAGTCATAAATTTAATTTTTTTTTTAAGTGGGTATAGGATTACACAAAAACCACTTTGATTAATAATGTTTTCTGTTGCAACCATATGCAACTAACCTTAAATATTATTTTTAAAAAATCATACAATGTAATGTAAACATAACCTAACAATTTCTAAGTCATAATTTGAATTTTTTTTTTTTTAAAGGGTATAGTTTTACACAAAAACCACTTTAATTAATAACGTTTTCTGTTGCAATCATATGCAACTAACCATTAATATTATTTTTAAAAAATCATACAATGTAATGTAAACATAACCTAACAATTTCTAAGTCATAATTTTATTTTTTTTTTTAGTGTGTATAGGTTTTCACAAAAACCACTTTAATTAATAACGTTTTCTGTTGCAACTATATGCAACTAACCTTAAATATTATTTTTAAAATCATACAATGTAATGTAAACATAACCTAACAATTTCTAAGTCATAATTTAATTTTTTTTTTTTAGAGGTATAATGTACACAAAAACCACTTTTATTAATAACGTTTTGTGCAACAAATATGCAACTAACCTTAAATATTATTTTTAAAAAATCATACAATGTAATGTAAACATAACCTAACAATTTCTAAGTCATAATTTGAATTTTTTTTTTTAAAGGGTATAGTTTTACACAAAAACCACTTTAATTAATAACGTTTTCTGTTGCAATCATATGCAACTAACCAAAATATTATTTTAAAAAAATCATACAATGTAATGTAAACATAACCTAACAATTTCTAAGTCATAATTTTAATTTTTTTTTTTAGAGGGTATAATTTACACAAAACCACTTTGATTAATAACGTTTATTGTGCAAAGATATGCAACTAACCTTAAATATTATTTTTAAAAAATCATACAATGTAATGTAAACATAACCTAACAATTTCTAAGTCATAATTTGAATTTTTTTTTTTAAAGGGTATAGTTTTACACAAAAACCACTTTAATTAATAACGTTTTCTGTTGCAACCATATGCAACTAACCTTAAATATTATTTTTAAAAATCATACAATGTAATGTAAACATAACCTAACAATTTCTAAGTCATAATTTAATTTTTTTTTTAAGTGGGTATAGGATTACACAAAAACCACTTTGATTAATAACGTTTCTGTTGCAACCATATGCAACTAACCTTAAATATTATTTTTAAAAAATCATACAATGTAATGTAAACATAACCTAACAATTTCTAAGTCATAATTTGAATTTTTTTTTTTAAAGGTATAGTTTACACAAAAACCACTTTAATTAATAACGTTTTCTGTTGCAACATATGCAACTAACCAATAAATTATTTTTAAAAAATCATACAATGTAATGTAAACATAACCTAACAATTTCTAAGTCATAATTTTATTTTTTTTTTTTTAGTGGTATAGGTTTCACAAAAACCACTTTAATTAATAACGTTTTCTGTTGCAACCATATGCAACTAACCTTAAATATTATTTTTAAAAAATCATTAATGTAATGTAAACATAACCTAACAATTTCTAAGTCATAATTTAATTTTTTTTTTTTAGAGGGTAATAGGTACACAAAAACCACTTTGTTAATAACGATTTATTGTGAAAAGATATGCAACTAACCTTAAATATTATTTTTAAAAAATCATACAATGTAATGTAAACATAACCTAACAATTTCTAAGTCATAATTTGAATTTTTTTTTTAAAGGGTATAGTTTTACACAAAAACCACTTTAATAATAACGTTTTCTGTTGCAACCATATGCAACTAACCTTAAATATTATTTTTAAAAAATCATACAATGTAATGTAAACATAACCTAACAATTTCTAAGTCATAATTTGAATTTTTTTTTTTAAAGGGTATAGTTTTACACAAAAACCACTTTAATTAATAACGTTTTCTGTTGCAACCATATGCAACTAACCTTAAATATTATTTTTAAAAAATCATACAATGTAATGTAAACATAACCTAACAATTTCTAAGTCATAATTTAATTTTTTTTTTAAGTGGGTATAGGATTACACAAAAACCACTTTGATTAATAACGTTTTCTGTTGCAACCATATGCAACTAACCTTAAATATTATTTTTAAAAAATCATACAATGTAATGTAAACATAACCTAACAATTTCTAAGTCATAATTTGAATTTTTTTTTTTTTAAAGGGTATAGTTTTACACAAAAACCACTTTAATTAATAACGTTTTCTGTTGCAATCATATGCAACTAACCTTAAATATTATTTTTAAAAAATCATACAATGTAATGTAAACATAACCTAACAATTTCTAAGTCATAATTTTAATTTTTTTTTTTTTAGGGTATAGGTTTACACAAAACCACACTTTGATTAATAACGTTTTCTGTTGCAACCATATGCAACTAACCTTAAATATTATTTTAAAAAATCATTTAATGTAATGTAAACATAACCTAACAATTTCTAAGTCATAATTTTAATTTTTTTTTTTTAGAGGGTAATAATTTACACAAAAACCACTTTGTTAATAACGTTTATTGTGAAAAGATATGCAACTAACCTTAAATATAATTTTAAAAAATCATACAATGTAATGTAAACATAACCTAACAATTTCTAAGTCATAATTTGAATTTTTTTTTTTAAGGGTATAGTTTTACACAAAAACCACTTTAATTAATAACGTTTTCTGTTGCAACCATATGCAACTAACCTTAAATATTATTTTTAAAAAATCATACAATGTAATGTAAACATAACCTAACAATTTCTAAGTCATAATTTTAATTTTTTTTTAAGGGGTATAATGTACAAAAAACCACTTTGTTAATAACGTTTTCTGTGCAACCATATGCAACTAACCTTAAAATATATTTTTAAAAAATCATACAATGTAATGTAAACATAACCTAACAATTTCTAAGTCATAATTTGAATTTTTTTTTTTAAAGGGTATAGTTTTACACAAAAACCACTTTAATTAATAACGTTTTCTGTTGCAACCATATGCAACTAACCTTAAATATTATTTTTAAAAATCATACAATGTAATGTAAACATAACCTAACAATTTCTAAGTCATAAATTTAATTTTTTTTAAGTGGGTATAGGATTACACAAAAACCACTTTGATTAATAACGTTTTCTGTTGCAACCATATGCAACTAACCTTAAATATTATTTTTAAAAAATCATACAATGTAATGTAAACATAACCTAACAATTTCTAAGTCATAATTTGAATTTTTTTTTTTTAAAGGGTATAGTTTACACAAAAACCACTTTAATTAATAACGTTTCTGTTGCAACCATATGCAACTAACCTTAAATATTATTTTTAAAAAATCATACAATGTAATGTAAACATAACCTAACAATTTCTAAGTCATAATTTTATTTTTTTTTTAGTGGGTATAGGTTTACACAAAAACCACTTTGATTAATAACGTTTTCTGTTGCAACCATATGCAACTAACCTTAAATATTATTTTTAAAAAATCATTAATGTAATGTAAACATAACCTAACAATTTCTAAGTCATAATTTTAATTTTTTTTTTTTAGAGGGTAATAATGTACACAAAAACCACTTTGTTTAATAACGTTTATTGTGAAAAGATTTGCAACTAACCTTAAATATATTTTAAAAAAATCATACAATGTAATGTAAACATAACCTAACAATTTCTAAGTCATAATTTGAATTTTTTTTTTAAAGGGTATAGTTTTACACAAAAACCACTTTAATTAATAACGTTTTCTGTTGCAACCATATGCAACTAACCAAAATATTATTTTAAAAAATCATACAATGTAATGTAAACATAACCTAACAATTTCTAAGTCATAATTTAATTTTTTTTTTAGAGGGTAAGATTTACACAAAAACCACTTTGTTAATAACGTTTTATTGTGCAACCATATGCAACTAACCTTAAATATTTTTTTAAAAAATCATACAATGTAATGTAAACATAACCTAACAATTTCTAAGTCATAATTTGAATTTTTTTTTTTAAAGGGTATAGTTTACACAAAAACCACTTTAATTAATAACGTTTCTGTGTGCAACCATATGCAACTAACCTTAAATATTATTTTTAAAAAATCATACAATGTAATGTAACATAACCTACCTAACAATTTCTAAGTCATAAATTTAATTTTTTTTTTAAAGTGGGTATAGATTACACAAAAACCACTGTTAATAACGTTTTCTGTTGCAACCATATGCAACTAACCTTAAATATTATTTTTAAAAAATCATACAATGTAATGTAAACATAACCTAACAATTTCTAAGTCATAATTTGAATTTTTTTTTTTTAAAGGGTATAGTTTTACACAAAAACCACTTTAATTAATAACGTTTTCTGTTGCAACCATATGCAACTAACCTTAAATATTATTTTTAAAAATCATACAATGTAATGTAAACATAACCTAACAATTTCTAAGTCATAATTTTATTTTTTTTTTAGGGGTATAGGTTTACACAAAAACCACTTGATTAATAACGTTTTCTGTTGCAACCATATGCAACTAACCTTAAATATTATTTTTAAAAAATCATTAATGTAATGTAAACATAACCTAACAATTTCTAAGTCATAATTTTAATTTTTTTTTTTTAGAGGGTATAATGTACACAAAAACCACTTTGTTAATAACGTTATTGTGAAAAGATATGCAACTAACCTTAAATATTATTTTTAAAAAATCATACAATGTAATGTAAACATAACCTAACAATTTCTAAGTCATAATTTGAATTTTTTTTTTTAAAGGGTATAGTTTACACAAAAACCACTTTAATTAATAACGTTTCTGTTGCAACCATATGCAACTAACCTTAAATATTATTTTTAAAAAATCATACAATGTAATGTAAACATAACCTAACAATTTCTAAGTCATAATTTGAATTTTTTTTTTAAAGGTATAGTTTACACAAAAACCACTTTGATTAATAACGTTTTCTGTTGCAACCATATGCAACTAACCTTAAATATTATTTTTAAAAAATCATACAATGTAATGTAAACATAACCTAACAATTTCTAAGTCATAATTTGAATTTTTTTTTTTTAAAGGGTATAGTTTTACACAAAACCACTTTAATTAATAACGTTTTCTGTTGCAACCATATGCAACTAACCTTAAATATTATTTTTAAAAAATCATACAATGTAATGTAAACATAACCTAACAATTTCTAAGTCATAATTTTAATTTTTTTTAGTGGGTATAGTTTTCACAAAAACCACTTTGATTAATAACGTTTTCTGTTGCAACCATATGCAACTAACCTTAAATATTTTTTAAAAAATCATACAATGTAATGTAAACATAACCTAACAATTTCTAAGTCATAATTTTAATTTTTTTTTTTTAGAGGGTAATAATTACACAAAAACCACTTTGATTAATAACGTTATTGTTGAAAAGATATGCAACTAACCTTAAATATTATTTTTAAAAAATCATACAATGTAATGTAAACATAACCTAACAATTTCTAAGTCATAATTTGAATTTTTTTTTTAAAGGGTATAGTTTTACACAAAAACCACTTTAATTAATAACGTTTTCTGTTGCAACCATATGCAACTAACCTTAAATATTATTTTTAAAAAATCATACAATGTAATGTAAACATAACCTAACAATTTCTAAGTCATAATTTTAATTTTTTTTTTTTAGAGGGTAAAATTACACTAACCCCACTTTGTTAATAACGATTTCTGTGAAAAGATTTGCAACTAACCTTAAATATAATTTTTAAAAAATCATACAATGTAATGTAAACATAACCTAACAATTTCTAAGTCATAATTGAATTTATTTTTTTTTTAAAGGGTATAGTTTTACACAAAAACCACTTTAATTAATAACGTTTTCTGTTGCAACCATATGCAACTAACCTTAAATATTATTTTTAAAAATCATACAATGTAATGTAAACATAACCTAACAATTTCTAAGTCATAATTTGAATTTTTTTTTTTTAAAGGGTATAGTTTTACACAAAAACCACTTTGATTAATAACGTTTTCTGTTGCAACCATATGCAACTAACCTTAAATATTATTTTTAAAAAATCATACAATGTAATGTAAACATAACCTAACAATTTCTAAGTCATAATTTGAATTTTTTTTTTTTTAAGGGTATAGTTTTACACAAAAACCACTTTAATTAATAACGTTTTCTGTGCAACCATATGCAACTAACCAATAATATATTTTAAAAAATCATACAATGTAATGTAAACATAACCTAACAATTTCTAAGTCATAATTTTATTTTTTTTTAGTGGGTATAGGTTTTCACAAAAAACCACTTTAATTAATAACGTTTTCTGTTGCAACCATATGCAACTAACCTTAAATATTATTTTTAAAAAATCATACAATGTAATGTAAACATAACCTAACAATTTCTAAGTCATAATTTTAATTTTTTTTTTAGAGGGGTATAATGTACACAAAAACCACTTTGTTTAATAACGTTTATTGTGAAAAGATTTGCAACTAACCTTAAATATTATTTTTAAAAAATCATACAATGTAATGTAAACATAACCTAACAATTTCTAAGTCATAATTTGAATTTTTTTTTTAAAGGGTATAGTTTTACACAAAAACCACTTTAATTAATAACGTTTTCTGTTGCAACATATGCAACTAACCTTAAATATTATTTTTAAAAAATCATACAATGTAATGTAAACATAACCTAACAATTTCTAAGTCATAATTTGAATTTTTTTTTTTAAAGGTATAGTTTTACACAAAAACCACTTTGATTAATAACGTTTTCTGTTGCAACCATATGCAACTAACCTTAAATATTATTTTAAAAAATCATACAATGTAATGTAAACATAACCTAACAATTTCTAAGTCATAATTTGAATTTTTTTTTTTAAAGGGTATAGTTTTACACAAAAACCACTTTAATTAATAACGTTTTCTGTTGCAACCATATGCAACTAACCAAAATATTATTTTAAAAAATCATACAATGTAATGTAAACATAACCTAACAATTTCTAAGTCATAATTTTATTTTTTTTTTTAGGGTATAGTTTTCACAAAAACCACTTTGATTAATAACGTTTTCTGTTGCACCATATGCAACTAACCTTAAATATTATTTTTAAAAAATCATTAATGTAATGTAAACATAACCTAACAATTTCTAAGTCATAATTTTAATTTTTTTTTTAGAGGGTAATAATGTACACAAACCCCACTTGATTAATAACGATTTATTGTGAAAAGATATGCAACTAACCTTAAATATTATTTTTAAAAAATCATACAATGTAATGTAAACATAACCTAACAATTTCTAAGTCATAATTTGAATTTTTTTTTTTAAAGGGTATAGTTTTACACAAAAACCACTTTAATTAATAACGTTTTCTGTTGCAACCATATGCAACTAACCTTAAATATTATTTTTAAAAAATCATACAATGTAATGTAAACATAACCTAAAATTTCTAAGTCATAATTTTAATTTTTTTTAAGTGGTTATAGGATTACACAAAAACCACTTTGATTAATAACGTTTTCTGTTGCAACCATATGCAACTAACCTTAAATATTATTTTTAAAAAATCATACAATGTAATGTAAACATAACCTAACAATTTCTAAGTCATAATTTGAATTTTTTTTTTTTAAAGGGTATAGTTTACACAAAAACCACTTTATTAATAACGTTTTCTGTTGCAACCATATGCAACTAACCTTAAATATTATTTTTAAAAAATCATACAATGTAATGTAAACATAACCTAACAATTTCTAAGTCATAATTTTAATTTTTTTTTTAAGGGTATAGGTTTACACAAAAACCACTTTGATTAATAACGTTTTCTGTTGCAACCATATGCAACTAACCTTAAATAATTTTTAAAAAATCATTAATGTAATGTAAACATAACCTAACAATTTCTAAGTCATAATTTAAATTTTTTTTTAAGTGGGTATAGGATTACACAAAAACCACTTTGATTAATAACGTTTTCTGTGCAACCATATGCAACTAACCTTAAATATTATTTTAAAAAATCATACAATGTAATGTAAACATAACCTAACAATTTCTAAGTCATAATTTGAATTTTTTTTTTTTAAAGGGTATAGTTTTACACAAAAACCACTTTAATTAATAACGTTTTCTGTTGCAACCATATGCAACTAACCTTAAATATTATTTTAAAAAATCATACAATGTAATGTAAACATAACCTAACAATTTCTAAGTCATAATTTTAATTTTTTTTTTAGTGGGTATAGTTTTACACAAAAACCACTTGATTAATAACGTTTTCTGTTGCAACCATATGCAACTAACCTTAAATATTATTTTTAAAAAATCATTAATGTAATGTAAACATAACCTAACAATTTCTAAGTCATAATTTTAATTTTTTTTTTTAGAGGGTAATATGTACACAAAAACCACTTTGTAATAACGATTTATTGTGAAAAGATATGCAACTAACCTTAAATATTATTTTTAAAAAATCATACAATGTAATGTAAACATAACAACTAACAATTTCTAAGTCATAATTTGAATTTTTTTTTTTAAAGGGTATAGTTTTACACAAAAACCACTTTTTAATAACGTTTTCTGTTGCAACCATATGCAACTAACCTTAATATATTTTTAAAAAATCATACAATGTAATGTAAACATAACCTAACAATTTCTAAGTCATAATTTTAATTTTTTTTTTAAGTGGGTATAGGTTTACACAAAAACCACTTTGATTAATAACGTTTTCTGTTGCAACCATATGCAACTAACCTTAAATATTATTTTTAAAAAATCATACAATGTAATGTAAACATAACCTAACAATTTCTAAGTCATAATTTTAATTTTTTTTTTTTAGAGGGTAATATTTACAAAAAACCACTTTGATTAATAACGTTTTCTGTGCAAAGATATGCAACTAACCTTAAATATTATTTTTAAAAAATCATACAATGTAATGTAAACATAACCTAACAATTTCTAAGTCATAATTTGAATTTTTTTTTTTAAAGGGTATAGTTTTACACAAAAACCACTTTAATTATAACGTTTTCTTTGCAAACCATATGCAACTAACCTTAAATATATTTTTAAAAAATCATACAATGTAATGTAAACATAACCTAACAATTTCTAAGTCATAAATTTAATTTTTTTTTTTTAGAGGGTATAGGTACACAAAAACCACTTTGTTTAATAACGTTTATTGTGCAAAGATATGCAACTAACCTTAAATATATTTTTAAAAAATCATACAATGTAATGTAAACATAACCTAACAATTTCTAAGTCATAATTTGAATTTTTTTTTTTAAAGGGTATAGTTTTACACAAAAACCACTTTAATTAATAACGTTTTCTGTTGCAATCATATGCAACTAACCAAATATTATTTTTAAAAAATCATACAATGTAATGTAAACATAACCTAACAATTTCTAAGTCATAATTTTAATTTTTTTAAGTGGGTATAGGATTACACAAAAACCACTTTGATTAATAACGTTTTCTGTTGCAACCATATGCAACTAACCTTAAATATTATTTTTAAAAAATCATACAATGTAATGTAAACATAACCTAACAATTTCTAAGTCATAATTTTAATTTTTTTTTTTAGAGGGTATAATGTACACAAAAACCACTTTGTTTAATAACGATTTATTGTGAAAAGATTTGCAACTAACCTTAAATATATTTTTAAAAAATCATACAATGTAATGTAAACATAACCTAACAATTTCTAAGTCATAATTTGAATTTTTTTTTTAAAGGGTATAGTTTTACACAAAAACCACTTTAATAATAACGTTTTCTGTTGCAACCATATGCAACTAACCTTAATATTATTTTTAAAAAATCATACAATGTAATGTAAACATAACCTAACAATTTCTAAGTCATAATTTTAATTTTTTTTTTAAGTGGGTATAGGATTACACAAAAACCACTTTGATTAATAACGTTTTTTGTTTGCAACCATATGCAACTAACCTTAAATATTATTTTAAAAAATCATACAATGTAATGTAAACATAACCTAACAATTTCTAAGTCATAATTTTAATTTTTTTTTTTAAGGGGTATAATTTACACAAAAACCACTTTGATTAATAACGTTATTGTGCAAAGATATGCAACTAACCTTAAATATTATTTTTAAAAAATCATACAATGTAATGTAAACATAACCTAACAATTTCTAAGTCATAATTTGAATTTTTTTTTTAAAAGGGTATAGTTTTACACAAAAACCACTTTAATTAATAACGTTTTCTGTTGCAACCATATGCAACTAACCAAAATATTATTTTTAAAAAATCATACAATGTAATGTAAACATAACCTAACAATTTCTAAGTCATAATTTTAATTTTTTTTTTAAGTGGGTATAGGTTTACACAAAAACCACTTTGATTAATAACGTTTCTGTTGCAACCATATGCAACTAACCTTAAATATTATTTTTAAAAAATCATACAATGTAATGTAAACATAACCTAACAATTTCTAAGTCATAATTTTAATTTTTTTTTTTTAGAGGGTAATAATTACACAAACCCCACTTTGTTTAATAACGATTTCTGTGAAAAGATTTGCAACTAACCTTAAATATAATTTTTAAAAAATCATACAATGTAATGTAAACATAACCTAACAATTTCTAAGTCATAATTTGAATTTTTTTTTTAAAGGGTATAGTTTTACACAAAAACCACTTTAATTAATAACGTTTCTGTTGCAACCATATGCAACTAACCAAAATATAATTTTAAAAAATCATACAATGTAATGTAAACATAACCTAACAATTTCTAAGTCATAATTTTAATTTTTTTTTTAAGTGGGTATAGGTTTACACAAAAACCACTTTGATTAATAACGTTTTCTGTTGCAACCATATGCAACTAACCTTAAATATTATTTTTAAAAAATCATACAATGTAATGTAAACATAACCTAACAATTTCTAAGTCATAATTTTAATTTTTTTTTTTTTAAGGGTATAGTTTACACAAAAACCACTTTGATTAATAACGTTTTCTGTGCAACCATATGCAACTAACCTTAAATATTATTTTTAAAAAATCATACAATGTAATGTAAACATAACCTAACAATTTCTAAGTCATAATTTAATTTTTTTTTTTTAGAGGGTATAATTTACACAAAAACCACTTTGTTTAATAACGATTTATTGTGAAAAGATTTGCAACTAACCTTAAATATATTTTAAAAAATCATACAATGTAATGTAAACATAACCTAACAATTTCTAAGTCATAATTTGAATTTTTTTTTTTAAAGGGTATAGTTTTACACAAAAACCACTTTAATTAATAACGTTTTCTGTTGCAACCATATGCAACTAACCAATAATATTATTTTAAAAAATCATACAATGTAATGTAAACATAACCTAACAATTTCTAAGTCATAATTTTAATTTTTTTTTTAAGTGGGTATAGGATTACACAAAAACCACTTTGATTAATAACGTTTTCTGTTGCAACCATATGCAACTAACCTTAAATATTATTTTTAAAAAATCATACAATGTAATGTAAACATAACCTAACAATTTCTAAGTCATAATTTGAATTTTTTTTTTTTAAAGGGTATAGTTTTACACAAAAAACACTTTAATTAATAACGTTTTCTGTTGCAACATATGCAACTAACCTTAAATATTATTTTTAAAAAATCATACAATGTAATGTAAACATAACCTAACAATTTCTAAGTCATAATTTTAATTTTTTTTTAAGTGGGTATAGGATTACACAAAAACCACTTTGATTAATAACGTTTTCTGTTGCAACCATATGCAACTAACCTTAAATATTATTTTTAAAAAATCATACAATGTAATGTAAACATAACCTAACAATTTCTAAGTCATAATTTGAATTTTTTTTTTTTAAAGGGTATAGTTTTACACAAAACCACTTTAATTAATAACGTTTTCTGTTGCAATCATATGCAACTAACCTTAAATATTATTTTTAAAAAATCATACAATGTAATGTAAACATAACCTAACAATTTCTAAGTCATAATTTTAATTTTTTTTTTTAAAGGGTATAGTTTTACACAAAAACCACTTTAATTAATAACGTTTTCTGTTGCAACCATATGCAACTAACCTTAAATATTATTTTTAAAAAATCATACAATGTAATGTAAACATAACCTAACAATTTCTAAGTCATAATTTAATTTTTTTTTTTAGAGGGTAAGATTTACACAAAAACCACTTTGATTAATAACGTTTATTGTGAAAAGATATGCAACTAACCTTAAATATTATTTTAAAAAAATCATACAATGTAATGTAAACATAACCTAACAATTTCTAAGTCATAATTTGAATTTTTTTTTAAAGGGTATAGTTTTACACAAAAACCACTTTAATTAATAACGTTTTCTGTTGCAACATATGCAACTAACCAAAATATATTTTTAAAAAAATCATACAATGTAATGTAAACATAACCTAACAATTTCTAAGTCATAATTTTAATTTTTTTTAAAGGGTATAGGATTACACAAAAACCACTTTGATTAATAACGTTTTCTGTTGCAACCATATGCAACTAACCTTAATATATTTTTAAAAAATCATACAATGTAATGTAAACATAACCTAACAATTTCTAAGTCATAATTTGAATTTTTTTTTTTTAAAGGGTATAGTTTTACACAAAAACCACTTTAATTAATAACGTTTTCTGTTGCAACCATATGCAACTAACCTAAAATTATTTTTAAAAAATCATACAATGTAATGTAAACATAACCTAACAATTTCTAAGTCATAATTTTATTTTTTTTTTAAGTGGGTATAGTTTTACACAAAAACCACTTTAATTAATAACGTTTTCTGTTGCAACCATATGCAACTAACCTTAAATATTATTTTTAAAAAATCATACAATGTAATGTAAACATAACCTAACAATTTCTAAGTCATAATTTGAATTTTTTTTTTTTTTAAAGGGTATAGTTACACAAAAACACTTTAATTAATAACGTTTTCTGTTGCAACCATATGCAACTAACCTAAATATTATTTTTAAAAAATCATACAATGTAATGTAAACATAACCTAACAATTTCTAAGTCATAATTTTAATTTTTTTTTTAAGGGTATAGGTTTACACAAAAAACCACTTTAATTAATAACGTTTTCTGTTGCAACCATATGCAACTAACCTTAAATATTATTTTTAAAAATCATACAATGTAATGTAAACATAACCTAACAATTTCTAAGTCATAATTTTAATTTTTTTTTTAGTGGGTATAGGTTTACACAAAAACACTTTGATTAATAACGTTTTCTGTTGCAACCATATGCAACTAACCTTAAATATTATTTTTAAAAAATCATTAATGTAATGTAAACATAACCTAACAATTTCTAAGTCATAATTTTAATTTTTTTTTTTAGAGGGTATAATGTACACAAAACCACTTTGTTAATAACGTTTTTGTGAAAAGATATGCAACTAACCTTAAATATATTTTTAAAAAATCATACAATGTAATGTAAACATAACCTAACAATTTCTAAGTCATAATTTGAATTTTTTTTTTAAAGGGTATAGTTTACACAAAAACCACTTTAATTAATAACGTTTCTGTTGCAATCATATGCAACTAACCTTAAATATTATTTTTAAAAAATCATACAATGTAATGTAAACATAACCTAACAATTTCTAAGTCATAATTTAATTTTTTTTTTTAAAGGGTATAGTTTTACACAAAAACCACTTTAATTAATAACGTTTTCTGGTGCAACCATATGCAACTAACTTAAATATTATTTTTAAAAAATCATACAATGTAATGTAAAATAACCTAACAATTTCTAAGTCATAATTTAATTTTTTTTTTAAGTGGGTATAGTTTACACAAAAACCACTTTAATTAATAACGTTTCTGTGTGCAACCATATGCAACTAACCTTAAATATTATTTTTAAAAATCATACAATGTAATGTAAACATAACCTAACAATTTCTAAGTCATAATTGAATTTTTTTTTTTAAAGGGTATAGTTTTACACAAAAACCACTTTATTAATAACGTTTTCTGTTGCAACCATATGCAACTAACCTTAAATATTATTTTAAAAAAATCATACAATGTAATGTAAACATAACCTAACAATTTCTAAGTCATAATTTTAATTTTTTTTTAAGGGTTATAGGATTACACAAAAACCACTTTGATTAATAACGTTTTCTGTTGCAACCATATGCAACTAACCTTAAATATTATTTTTAAAAATCATACAATGTAATGTAAACATAACCTAACAATTTCTAAGTCATAATTTGAATTTTTTTTTTTTAAAGGGTATAGTTTACACAAAAACCACTTTAATTAATAACGTTTTCTGTTGCAACCATATGCAACTAACCTTAAATTATTTTTAAAAAATCATACAATGTAATGTAAACATAACCTAACAATTTCTAAGTCATAATTTTAATTTTTTTTTTTAAAGGGTATAGTTTACACAAAAACCACTTATTAATAACGTTTTCTGTTGCAACCATATGCAACTAACCTTAATATTATTTTTAAAAAATCATACAATGTAATGTAAACATAACCTAACAATTTCTAAGTCATAATTGAATTTTTTTTTTTAAAGGGTATAGTTTTACACAAACCACTTTATTAATAACGTTTTCTGTTGCAACCATATGCAACTAACCTTAAATATTATTTTTAAAAAATCATACAATGTAATGTAAACATAACCTAACAATTTCTAAGTCATAATTTTAATTTTTTTTTTTAGTGGGTATAGGTTTACACAAAAAACCACTTTGATTAATAACGTTTTCTGTTGCAACCATATGCAACTAACCTTAAATATTATTTTTAAAAAATCATTTAATGTAATGTAAACATAACCTAACAATTTCTAAGTCATAATTTTAATTTTTTTTTTTAGAGGGTATAGTGTTACACAAACCCCACTTTGTTTAATAACGATTTCTTTGCAAAGATTTGCAACTAACCTTAAATATTATTTTTAAAAATCATACAATGTAATGTAAACATAACCTAACAATTTCTAAGTCATAATTTGAATTTTTTTTTTTAAAGGGTATAGTTTTACACAAAACCACTTTAATTAATAACGTTTTCTGTTGCAACCATATGCAACTAACCTTAAATATTATTTTAAAAAATCATACAATGTAATGTAAACATAACCTAACAATTTCTAAGTCATAATTTTAATTTTTTTTTTTTAAGGGTATAGTTTTACACAAAAACCACTTTGATTAATAACGTTTTCTGTTGCAACCATATGCAACTAACCTTAAATATTATTTTTAAAAATCATACAATGTAATGTAAACATAACCTAACAATTTCTAAGTCATAATTTTAATTTTTTTTTTTAAAGGGTATAGTGTACACAAAACCCCACTTTGTTTAATAACGATTTCTTTGAAAAGATATGCAACTAACCTTAAATATATTTTTAAAAAATCATACAATGTAATGTAACATAACCTAACAATTTCTAAGTCATAATTTTGAATTTTTTTTTTTAAAGGGTATAGTTTTACACAAAAACCACTTTAATTAATAACGTTTCTGTTGCAATCATATGCAACTAACCTTAAATATTATTTTTAAAAAATCATACAATGTAATGTAAACATAACCTAACAATTTCTAAGTCATAATTTTAATTTTTTTTTTAAGTGGGTATAGGATTACACAAAAACCACTTTATTAATAACGTTTTCTGTTGCAACCATATGCAACTAACCTTAATATTATTTTAAAAAAATCATACAATGTAATGTAAACATAACCTAACAATTTCTAAGTCATAATTTGAATTTTTTTTTTTAAAGGGTATAGTTTTACACAAACCACTTTAATTAATAACGTTTTCTGTTGCAACCATATGCAACTAACCTTAAATATTATTTTTAAAAAATCATACAATGTAATGTAAACATAACCTAACAATTTCTAAGTCATAATTTAATTTTTTTTTAAAGGGTATAGTTTACACAAAACCACTTTGATTAATAACGTTTTCTGTTGCACCATATGCAACTACCTTAAATATTATTTTTAAAAAATCATACAATGTAATT
>NW_021014608.1:0-17091 GCF_003676215.2 Rhopalosiphum maidis
AAATTATGACTTAGAAATTGTTAGGTTATGTTTACATTACATTGTATGATTTTTAAAAATAATATTTAAGGTTAGTTGCATATCTTTGCACAAAAAACGTTTATTAATCAAAGTGGGTTTTGTGTAAAACTATACCCTTTAAAAAAAAAAAATTCAAATTATGACTTAGAAATTGTTAGGTTATGTTTACATTACATTGTATGATTTTTTAAAAATAATATTTAAGGTTAGTTGCATATGGTTGCAACAGAAAACGTTATTAATCAAAGTGGTTTTGTGTAATCCTAAACCCACTAAAAAAAAAATTAAAATTATGACTTAGAAATTGTTAGGTTATGTTTACATTACATTGTATGATTTTTTAAAAATAATATTAAGGTTAGTTGCATATGGTTGCAACAGAAAACGTTATTAATCAAAGTGGTTTTTGTGTAAAACTATACCCTTTAAAAAAAAAAATTTAAATTATGACTTAGAAATTGTTAGGTTATGTTTACATTACATTGTATGATTTTTTAAAAATAATATTTAAGGTTAGTTGCATATGGTTGCAACAGAAAACGTTATTAATTAAGTGGTTTTTGTGTAAAACTATACCCTTTAAAAAAAAAAAATTAAAATTATGACTTAGAAATTGTTAGGTTATGTTTACATTACATTGTATGATTTTTTAAAATAATATTTAAGGTTAGTTGCAAATCTTTGCACAAGAAAACGTTATTAATCAAAGTGGTTTTTGTGTAAATTATACCCTCTAAAAAAAAAAAATTAAAATTATGACTTAGAAATTGTTAGGTTATGTTTACATTACATTGTATGATTTTTAAAAATAATATTTAAGGTTAGTTGCATATGGTTGCAACAGAAAACGTTATTAATCAAAGTGGTTTTTGTGTAAAACTATACCCCTTAAAAAAAAATTAAAATTATGACTTAGAAATTGTTAGGTTATGTTTACATTACATTGTATGATTTTTTAAAATAATATTAAGGTTAGTTGCATATGGTTGCAACAGAAAACGTTATTAATCAAAGTGTTTTTTGTGAAACCTATACCCACTAAAAAAAAAATTAAAATTATGACTTAGAAATTGTTAGGTTATGTTTACATTACATTGTATGATTTTTTAAAAATAATATTTAAGGTTAGTTGCATATGGTTGCACAGAAAACGTTATTAATTAAAGTGGTTTTTGTGTAAAAACTATACCTTTAAAAAAAAAAAATTCAAATTATGACTTAGAAATTGTTAGGTTATGTTTACATTACATTGTATGATTTTTTAAAAATTATATTAAGGTTAGTTGCATATGGTTGCAACAGAAAACGTTATTAATTAAAGTGGTTTTTGTGTAAAACTATACCCTTTAAAAAAAAAAATTCAAATTATGACTTAGAAATTGTTAGGTTATGTTTACATTACATTAAATGATTTTTTAAAAATAATATTTAAGGTTAGTTGCATATGGTTGCAACAGAAAACGTTATTAATCAAAGTGTTTTTTGTGAAAACCTATACCCACTAAAAAAAATTAAAAAATTATGACTTAGAAATTGTTAGGTTATGTTTACATTACATTGTATGATTTTTTAAAAATAATATTTAAGGTTAGTTGCATATGATTGCAACAGAAAACGTTATTAATTAAAGTGGTTTTTGTGTAAACTATACCCTTAAAAAAAAAAAAATTCAAATTATGACTTAGAAATTGTTAGGTTATGTTTACATTACATTGTATGATTTTTTTAAAAATAATATTTAAGGTTAGTTGCATCTTTGCACAAAAAACGTTATTAATCAAAGTGGGTTTTGTGTACTTATACCCTTTAAAAAAAAAAAATTAAAATTATGACTTAGAAATTGTTAGGTTATGTTTACATTACATTGTATGATTTTTTAAAAATAATATTTAGGTTAGTTGCATATGGTTGCAACAGAAAACGTTATTAATCAAAGTGGTTTTTGTGTAAAACTATACCCACTTAAAAAAAAAAAATTAAATTATGACTTAGAAATTGTTAGGTTATGTTTACATTACATTGTATGATTTTTAAAAATAATATTTAAGGTTAGTTGCATATCTTGCAAAGAAAACGTTATTAATCAAAGTGGGGTTTGTGTAAATTATACCCTCAAAAAAAAAAAAATTAAAATTATGACTTAGAAATTGTTAGGTTATGTTTACATTACATTAATGATTTTTTAAAAATAATATTTAAGGTTAGTTGCATATTGTTGCAACAGAAAACGTTATTAATTAAAGTGGTTTTTGTGTAAAACTATACCCTTTAAAAAAAAAAAATTAAAATTATGACTTAGAAATTGTTAGGTTATGTTTACATTACATTGTATGATTTTTTAAAAATAATATTTAAGGTTAGTTGCATATGGTTGCAACAGAAAACGTTATTAATCAAAGTGGTTTTTGTGTAATCCTATACCCACTAAAAAAAAAATTAAAATTATGACTTAGAAATTGTTAGGTTATGTTTACATTACATTGTATGATTTTTAAAAATAATATTAAGGTTAGTTGCATATGGTTGCAACAGAAAACGTTATTAATTAAAGTGGTTTTTGTGTAAAACTATACCCTTTAAAAAAAAAAAATTAAAATTATGACTTAGAAATTGTTAGGTTATGTTTACATTACATTGTATGATTTTTTAAAAATAATATTTAAGGTTAGTTGCATATCTTTGCACAAGAAAACGTTATTAATCAAAGTGGTTTTTGTGTAAATTATACCCTCTAAAAAAAAAAAATTAAAATTATGACTTAGAAATTGTTAGGTTATGTTTACATTACATTGTATGATTTTTTAAAAATAATATTTAAGGTTAGTTGCATATGGTTGCAACAGAAAACGTTATTAATCAAAGTGGTTTTTGTGTAAAACTATACCCTTTAAAAAAAAATTAAAATTATGACTTAGAAATTGTTAGGTTATGTTTACATTACATTGTATGATTTTTTAAAAATAATATTTAAGGTTAGTTGCATATGGTTGCAACAGAAAACTTTATTAATCAAGTGTTTTGTGAAAACCTATACACACTAAAAAAAAAAAAATTATGACTAGAAATTGGTAGGTTATGGTTGCCATGGCATTGTATGATTTTTAAAAATAATATTAGGTTAGTTGCATATGATTGCAACAGACAGAAAACGTATTAATTAAGTGGTTTTTGTGTAAAATATATTCTGTAAAAAAAAAAAATTCCAATTATGACTTAGAAATTGGTAGGTTTAGGTTTTATGTTACATTACATTGTATGATTTTTAAAAAATAGATTTAAGGTAGTGCAAAATCTTTCACAAAAAAATCGTATTAAATCAAAGTGGGTTTTAGTGTTACATTATTCCTTTAAAAAAAAAAAATTCCATTATGACTTAGGCAAATTGTTCGTTCTGTTTTAATTACATTGTATGATTTTTAAAAATAATATTTAGGTTAGTTGCATATGGTTGCCACAGAAAAACGTTATTAATCAACGTGGTTTTTGTGTAATCCTATACCCACTTAAAAAAAAAAATTAAAATTATGACTTAGAAATTGTTAGGTTATGTTTACATTACATTTGTATGATTTTTTAAAAATAATATTTAAGGTTAGTTGCATATGGTTGCAACAGAAAACGTTATTAATTAAAGTGGTTTTTGTGTAAAACTATACCCTTTAAAAAAAAAAAATTCAAATTATGACTTAGAAATTGTTAGGTTATGTTTACATTACATTGTATGATTTTTTAAAAATAATATTTAAGGTTTAGTTGCAAATCTTTGCACAAGAAAACGTTATTAATCAAAGTGGGGTTTTGTGTACATTATTACCCTCTAAAAAAAAAAAATTAAAATTATGACTTAGAAATTGTTAGGTTATGTTTACATTACATTGTATGATTTTTTAAAAATAATATTTAAGGTTAGTTGCATATGGTTGCAACAGAAAACGTTATTAATCAAAGTGGTTTTTGTGTAATCCTATACCCACTTAAAAAAAAAAATAAAATTATGACTTAGAAATTGTTAGGTTATGTTTACATTACATGGTATGATTTTTTAAAATAATATTTAAGGTTGTTGCAAAATCTTTCACAATAAATCGTTATTAACAAAGTGGGGTTAGTGTACATATTACCCTCTAAAAAAAAAATTAAAATTATGACTTAGAAATTGTTAGGTTATGTTTATATTACATTAAATGATTTTTAAAAATCATCTTTAAGGTTAAGTTGCATATGGTTGCAACAGAAAACGTATTAATCAAAGTGTTTTTTGTGAAAACTATACACACTAAAAAAAAAAATTTCAAATTATGACTTAGAAATTGTTAGGTTATGTTTACATTAATTGTATGATTTTTTAAAAATAATATTTAAGGTTAGTTGCAATATTATTTCAACAGAAAACGTTATTAATAACAAAGTGGTTTTTGTGTAACCTATACCCCTTTAAAAAAAAAAAATTCAAATTATGACTTAGAAATTGTTAGGTTATGTTTACATTACATTGTAATGATTTTTTAAAATATATTTAATGTTTAGTTGCATATGGTTGCAACAGAAAACGTTATTAATTAAAGTGGTTTTTGTGTAAAACTATACCCTTTAAAAAAAAAAATTCAAATTATGACTTAGAAATTGTTAGGTTATGTTTACATTACATTGTAATGATTTTTTAAAAATAATATTTAAGGTTAGTTGCATATGGTTGCAACAGAAAACGTTAGTTAATCAAAGTGGTTTTGTGTAATCCTATACCCACTTAAAAAAAAAATTAAAATTATGACTTAGAAATTGTTAGGTTATGTTTACATTACATTAATGATTTTTTAAAATAATATTTAGGTTAGTTGCATATGTTGCAACAGAAACGTTATTAATTAAAGTGGTTTTTGTGTAAAACTATACCCTTAAAAAAAAAAAATTCAAATTATGACTTAGAAATTGTTAGGTTATGTTTACATTACATTGTATGATTTTTTAAAAATTATATTTAAGGTTAGTTGCATATGGTTGCAACAGAAAACGTTATTAATTAAAGTGGTTTTTGTGTAAAACTATACCCTTTAAAAAAAAAAAATTCAAATTATGACTTAGAAATTGTTAGGTTATGTTTACATTACATTGTATGATTTTTTAAAAATTATATTTAAGGTTAGTTGCATATCTTTGCACAAAAAACGTTATTAAACAAAGTGGGGTTTGTGTAAATTATTACCCTTTAAAAAAAAAAAATTAAAATTATGACTTAGAAAAATTGTTAGGTTATGTTTACATTACATTGTATGATTTTTTAAAAATAATATTTAAGGTTAGTTGCATATGGTTGCAACAGAAAACGTTATTAATCAAAGTGGTTTTTGTGTAATCCTATACCCACTTAAAAAAAAAATTAAAATTATGACTTAGAAATTGTTAGGTTATGTTTACATTACATTGTATGATTTTTTAAAAATAATATTTAAGGTTAGTTGCATATTGTTGCAACAGAAAACGTTATTAATTAAAGTGTTTTTGTGTAAAACTATACCCTTTAAAAAAAAAAAAATTCAAATTATGACTTAGAAATTGTTAGGTTATGTTTACATTACATTGTATGATTTTTTAAAAATAATATTTAAGGTTAGTTGCATATGGTTGCAACAGAAAACGTTATTAATCAAAGTGGTTTTTGTGTAACCTATACCCACTTAAAAAAAAAATTAAAATTATGACTTAGAAATTGTTAGGTTATGTTTACATTACATTGTGATGATTTTTTAAAAATAATATTAAGGTTAGTTGCATATGTTGCAACAGAAAACGTTATTAATTAAAGTGGGTTTTGTGTAAAACTATACCCTTTAAAAAAAAAAAATTAAAATTATGACTTAGAAATTGTTAGGTTATGTTTACATTACATTGTATGATTTTTAAAAATAATATTTAAGGTTAGTTGCATATGGTTGCACAGAAAACGTTATTAATCAAAGTGGTTTTTGTGTAATCCTATACCCACTTAAAAAAAATTAAAATTATGACTTAGAAATTGTTAGGTTATGTTTACATTACATTGTATGATTTTTTTAAAATAATATTTAAGGTTAGTTGCATATGGTTGCAACAGAAAACGTTATTAATTAAAGTGGTTTTGTGTAAAACTATACCCTTTAAAAAAAAAAAATTCAAATTATGACTTAGAAATTGTTAGGTTATGTTTACATTACATTGTATGATTTTTAAAAATAATATTTAAGGTTAGTTGCATATGGTTGCAACAAAACGTTATTAATCAAAGTGGTTTTTGTGTAATCCTATACCCCTTAAAAAAAAAATTAAAATTATGACTTAGAAATTGTTAGGTTATGTTTACATTACATTGTATGATTTTTTAAAAATAATATTTAAGGTTAGTTGCATATGGTTGCAACAGAAAACGTTATTAATCAAAGTGGTTTTGTGTAAACTATACCCACTTAAAAAAAAAATTAAAATTATGACTTAGAAATTGTTAGGTTATGTTTACATTACATTGTATGATTTTTTAAAAATAATATTTAAGGTTAGTTGCATATGGTTGCAACAGAAAACGTTATTAATTAAAGTGGTTTTTGTGTAAAACTATACCCTTTAAAAAAAAAAATTCAAATTATGACTTAGAAATTGTTAGGTTATGTTTACATTACATTGTATGATTTTTTAAAAATAATATTTAAGGTTAGTTGCATATGTTGCAACAGAAAACGTTATTAATCAAAGTGGTTTTTGTGTAAAACTATACCCACTAAAAAAAAAAAAATTCAAATTATGACTTAGAAATTGTTAGGTTATGTTTACATTACATTGTATGATTTTTTAAAAATAATATTTAAGGTTAGTTGCATATGGTTGCAACAGAAAACGTTATTAATCAAAGTGGTTTTTGTGTAATCCTAACCCACTTAAAAAAAAATTAAAATTATGACTTAGAAATTGTTAGGTTATGTTTACATTACATTGTATGATTTTTTAAAAATTATTTAAGGTTAGTTGCAAAATCTTTTCACAATAAATCGTTATTAAACAAAGTGTGGGGTTAGTGACATTATTACCCTCTAACAAAACAAAAATAAAATTATGACTTAGAAATTGTTAGGTTATGTTTACATTACATTTATGATTTTTAAAAAATATATTTACGGTTAGATGTCATATGTGTTGCAACAGAAACGTTGTTATCAATTAAAGTGGGTTTTTGTGTAAAACTATACCTTACTAAAAAAAAAAATTCAAAATTATGACTTAGAATTGTTAGGTTATGTTTACATTACATTGTATATTTTTTAAAAATAATATTTAAGGTTAGTTGCATATGGTTGCAACAGAAAACGTTATTAATCAAAGTGGTTTTTGTGTAATCCTATACCCACTTAAAAAAAAAATTAAAATTATGACTTAGAAATTGTTAGTTATGTTTACATTACATTAATGATTTTTTAAAATAATATTTAAGGTTAGTTGCATATGTTGCAACAGAAAACGTTATTAATTAAAGTGGTTTTTGTGTAAAACTATACCCTTTAAAAAAAAAAAAATTCAAATTATGACTTAGAAATTATTAGGTTCTGTTTACATTACATTGTATGATTTTTAAAAATATATTTAAGGTTAGTTGCATATGGTTTGCAACAGAAAACGTTATTAATCAAAGTGGTTTTTGTGTACATCCTATACCCACTTAAAAAAAAAATTAAAATTATGACTTAGAAATTGTTAGGTTATGTTTATATTACATTAAATGATTTTTTAAAATAATATTTAAGGTTAGTTGCATATGGTTGCATCAGAAAACGTTATTAATCAAAGTGTTTTTTGTGTAAACCTATACCACTTAAAAAAAAAATTAAAATTATGACTTAGAAATTGTTAGGTTATGTTTTCTTACATGGTATGATTTTTAAAATAATAGTTTAAGGTTAGTTTCATATGATTGCAACAGAATACGTTATTAATTAAATTGTTTTTGTGTAAAATCTATAGCCACTTAAAAAAAAAAAAATTAAAATTATGACTTAGAAATTGTTAGGTTATGTTTACATTACATTGTATGATTTTTTAAAAATAATATTTAAGGTTAGTTGCATATGGTTGCAACAGAAAACGTTATTAATTAAGTGGTTTTGTGTAAAACTATACCCTTTAAAAAAAAAAATTAAAATATGACTTAGAAATTGTTAGGTTATGTTTACATTACATTAATGATTTTTTAAAAATAATATTTAAGGTTAGTTGCATATGGTTGCAACAGAAAACGTTATTAATCAAAGTGGTTTTTGTGAAAACCTATACCCACTAAAAAAAAAATTAAAATTATGACTTAGAAATTGTTAGGTTATGTTTACATTACATTGTATGATTTTTTAAAAATAATATTTAAGGTTAGTTGCATATGGTTGCAACAGAAAACGTTATTAATCAAAGTGGTTTTTGTGTAAAACTATACCCACTTAAAAAAAAAATTAAAATTATGACTTAGAAATTGTTAGGTTATGTTACATTACATTGTAATGATTTTTTAAAAATAATATTAGGTTATTTGCATATCTTTGCACAAAAAACGTTATTAACAAAGTGGTTTTTGTGTAATTATACCCTTTAAAAAAAAAAATTAAAATTATGACTTAGAAATTGTTAGGTTATGTTTACATTACATTGTATGATTTTTTAAAAATAATATTTAAGGTTAGTTGCATATGGTTGCAACAGAAAACGTTATTAATCAAAGTGGTTTTTGTGTAAAACTATACCCTTTAAAAAAAAAAATTAAAATTATGACTTAGAAATTGTTAGGTTATGTTTACATTACATTGTATGATTTTTTAAAATAATATTTAAGGTTAGTTGCATATGGTTGCAACAGAAAACGTTATTAATCAAAGTGGTTTTTGTGTAAAACTATACCCTTTAAAAAAAAAAAATTCAAATTATGACTTAGAAATTGTTAGGTTATGTTTACATTACATTGTATGATTTTTAAAAATAATATTTAAGGTTAGTTGCATATGGTTGCAACAGAAAACGTTATTAATCAAAGTGGTTTTTGTGTAAAACTATACCCTTTAAAAAAAAAAAATTCAAATTATGACTTAGAAATTGTTAGGTTATGTTTACATTACATTGTATGATTTTTTAAAAATAATATTTAAGGTTAGTTGCAAATCTTTGCACAGAAAACGTTATTAAACAAAGTGGGTTTGTGTAATCCTTACCCTTTAAAAAAAAAAAATTAAAATTATGACTTAGAAATTGTTAGGTTATGTTTACATTACATTGTATGATTTTTTAAAAATAATATTTAAGGTTAGTTGCATATGGTTGCAACAGAAAACGTTATTAATCAAAGTGGTTTTTGTGTAAAACTATACACTTAAAAAAAAAATTAAAATTATGACTTAGAAATTGTTAGGTTATGTTTACATTACATTGTATGATTTTTTAAAAATAATATTTAAGGTTAGTTGCATATGGTTGCAACAGAAAACGTTATTAATTAAAGTGGTTTTTGTGTAAAACTATACCCTTTAAAAAAAAAAATTCAAATTATGACTTAGAAATTGTTAGGTTATGTTTACATTACATTGTATGATTTTTAAAAAATATTTAAGGTTAGTTGCATATGGTTGCAACAGAAAACGTTATTAATCAAAGTGGTTTTTGTGTAATCCTATACCACTTAAAAAAAAAATTAAAATTATGACTTAGAAATTGTTAGGTTATGTTTACATTACATTGTATGATTTTTTAAAATAATATAAGGTTAGTTGCATATATTGCAACAGAAAACGTTATTAATTAAAGTGGTTTTGTGTAAAACTATACCCTTAAAAAAAAAAATTAAAATTATGACTTAGAAATTGTTAGGTTATGTTTACATTACATTGTATGATTTTTTAAAAATAATATTTAAGGTTAGTTGCATATGGTTGCAACAGAAAACGTTATTAATCAAAGTGGTTTTTGTGTAAAACTATACCCACTTAAAAAAAAAATTAAAATTATGACTTAGAAATTGTTAGGTTATGTTTACATTACATTGTATGATTTTTTAAAAATAATATTTAAGGTTAGTTGCATATTGTTGCAACAGAAAACGTTATTAATAAAGTGGTTTTTGTGTAAACTATACCCTTTAAAAAAAAAAATTCAAATTATGACTTAGAAATTGTTAGGTTATGTTTACATTACATTGTATGATTTTTTAAAATAATATTTAAGGTTAGTTGCATATGGTTGCAACAGAAAACGTTATTAATCAAAGTGGTTTTTGTGTAATCCTATACCAAAAAAAAAAAATTAAAATTATGACTTAGAAATTGTTAGGTTATGTTTACATTACATTGTATGATTTTTTAAAAATAAATTTAAGGTTAGTTGCATATGGTTGCAACAGAAAACGTTATTAATCAAAGTGGTTTTTGTGTAATCCTATACCCACTTTAAAAAAAAAAATTAAAATTATGACTTAGAAATTGTTAGGTTATGTTTACATTACATTACATTGTATGATTTTTAAAAATAATATTTAAGGTTAGTTGCATATGTTGCAACAGAAAACGTTATTAATTAAAGTGGTTTTTGTGTAAAACTATACCCTTTAAAAAAAAAAATTAAAATTATGACTTAGAAATTGTTAGGTTATGTTTACATTACATTGTATGATTTTTAAAAATAATATTTAAGGTTAGTTGCATATGGTTGCAACAGAAAACGTTATTAATCAAAGGTTTTTTGTGAAACCTATACCCACTAAAAAAAAAATTAAAATTATGACTTAGAAATTGTTAGGTTATGTTTACATTACATTGTATGATTTTTTAAAAATAATATTTAAGGTTAGTTGCATATGGTTGCAACAGAAAACGTTATTAATCAAAGTGGTTTTGTGTAATCCTATACCCACTTAAAAAAAAAAATTAAAATTATGACTTAGAAATTGTTAGGTTATGTTTACATTACATTGTATGATTTTTTAAAAATAATATTTAAGGTTAGTTGCAATATCTTTCACAAGAAAACGTTATTAAACAAAGTGGGGTTTGTGTAAATTATACCTCTAAAAAAAAAAAATTAAAATTATGACTTAGAAATTGTTAGGTTATGTTTACATTACATTGTATGATTTTTTAAAAAAATAATATTTAAGGTTAGTTGCATATTGGGCAACAGAAAACGTTATTAATTAAGTGGGTTTTGTGTAAAACTATACCCTCTTAAAAAAAAAAAATTAAAATTATGACTTAGAAATTGTTAGGTTATGTTTACATTACATTGTATGATTTTTAAAAATAATATTTAAGGTTAGTTGCATATGGTTGCAACAGAAAACGTTATTAATCAAAGTGGTTTTTGTGTAATCCTATACCACTTAAAAAAAAATTAAAATTATGACTTAGAAATTGTTAGGTTATGTTTACATTACATTGTATGATTTTTTAAAAATAATATTTAAGGTTAGTTGCATATTGTTGCAACAGAAAACGTTATTAATTAAAGTGGTTTTGTGTAAAACTATACCCTTTAAAAAAAAAAAATTCAAATTATGACTTAGAAATTGTTAGGTTATGTTTACATTACATTGTATGATTTTTTAAAAATAATATTTAAGGTTAGTTGCATATGGTTGCAACAGAAAACGTTATTAATCAAAGTGGTTTTGTGTAATCCTATACCCACTTAAAAAAAAATTAAATTATGACTTAGAAATTGTTAGGTTATGTTTACATTACATTGTATGATTTTTTAAAAATAATATTTAAGGTTAGTTGCATATGGTTGCAACAGAAAACGTTATTAATCAAAGTGGTTTTTTGTGAAACCTATACCCACTAAAAAAAAATTAAAATTATGACTTAGAAATTGTTAGGTTATGTTTACATTACATTGTATGATTTTTTAAAAATAATATTTAAGGTTAGTTGCATATGTTGCAACAGAAAACGTTATTAATTAAAGTGGTTTTTGTGTAAAACTATACCCTTTAAAAAAAAAAAATTCAAATTATGACTTAGAAATTGTTAGGTTATGTTTACATTACATTGTATGATTTTTTAAAAATAATATTTAAGGTTAGTTGCATATGGTTGCACCAGAAAACGTTATTAATTAAAGTGGTTTTTGTGTAAAACTATACCCTTTAAAAAAAAAAATTAAAATTATGACTTAGAAATTGTTAGGTTATGTTTACATTACATTAATGATTTTTTAAAAATAATATTTAAGGTTAGTTGCATATGGTTGCAACAGAAAACGTTATTAATCAAAGTGTTTTTTGTGAAAACTATACCCACTAAAAAAAAAATTAAAATTATGACTTAGAAATTGTTAGGTTATGTTTACATTACATTGTATGATTTTTTAAAAATAATATTTAAGGTTAGTTGCATATGGTTGCAACAGAAAACGTTATTAATCAAAGTGGTTTTTGTGTAAACTAACCCACTTAAAAAAAAAATTAAAATTATGACTTAGAAATTGTTAGGTTATGTTTACATTACATTGTATGATTTTTTAAAAATAATATTTAAGGTTAGTTGCATATCTTTGCACAAAAAACGTTATTAAACAAAGTGGGGTTTGTGTACATTATACCCTTTAAAAAAAAAAAAATTAAAATTATGACTTAGAAATTGTTAGGTTATGTTTACATTACATTGTATGATTTTTTAAAAATAATATTTAAGGTTAGTTGCATATGGTTGCAACAGAAAACGTTATTAATCAAAGTGGTTTTTGTGTAAAACTATACCCTTTAAAAAAAAAAAAATTCAAATTATGACTTAGAAATTGTTAGGTTATGTTTACATTACATTGTATGATTTTTTAAAAATAATATTTAAGGTTAGTTGCATATGGTTGCAACAGAAAACGTTATTAATCAAAGTGGTTTTTGTGTAAACTATACCCACTTAAAAAAAAATTAAAAATTATGACTTAGAAATTGTTAGGTTATGTTTACATTACATTGTATGATTTTTTAAAAATAATATTAAGGTTAGTTGCATATGTTGCAACAGAAAACGTTATTAATTAAAGTGGGTTTTTGTGTAAAACTATACCCTTTAAAAAAAAAAAATTAAAATTATGACTTAGAAATTGTTAGGTTATGTTTACATTACATTGTATGATTTTTTAAAAATAATATTTAAGGTTAGTTGCATATGGTTGCAACAGAAAACGTTATTAATCAAAGTGGTGGTTTTTGTGTAATCTATACCCACTTTTAAAAAAAAAATTAAAATTATGACTTAGAAATTGTTAGGTTATGTTTACATTACATTGTATGATTTTTTAAAAATAATATTTAAGGTTAGTTGCATATGTTGCAACAGAAAACGTTATTAATTAAAGTGGTTTTTGTGTAAAACTTAACTTTAAAAAAAAAAAAATTAAAATTATGACTTAGAAATTGTTAGGTTATGTTTTACATTACATTGTATGATTTTTTAAAAATAATATTTAAGGTTAGTTGCATATGGTTGCAACAGAAAACGTTATTAATCAAAGTGGTTTTTGTGTAAAACTATACCCTCTTAAAAAAAAAAAATTAAAATTATGACTTAGAAATTGTTAGGTTATGTTTACATTACATTGTATGATTTTTTAAAAATAATATTTAAGGTTAGTTGCATATGGTTGCAACAGAAAACGTTATTAATCAAAGTGGTTTTGTGTAAAACTATACCCACTTAAAAAAAAAAATTAAAATTATGACTTAGAAATTGTTAGGTTATGTTTACATTACATTAATGATTTTTTAAAAATAATATTTAAGGTTAGTTGCATATGGTTGCAACAGAAAACGTTATTAATTAAAGTGGTGGTTTTTGTGTAAAACTATACCTTTAAAAAAAAAAAATTAAAATTATGACTTAGAAATTGTTAGGTTATGTTTATTACATTAATGATTTTTTAAAAATAATATTTAAGGTTAGTTGCATATGGTTGCAACAGAAAACGTTATTAATCAAAGTGGTTTTTTTGTGAAAACTATACCCACTAAAAAAAAATTAAAATTATGACTTAGAAATTGTTAGGTTATGTTTACATTACATTGTATGATTTTTTAAAAATAATATTTAAGGTTAGTTGCATATGGTTGCAACAGAAAACGTTATTAATAAAGTGGTTTTTGTGTAAAACTATACCCACTTAAAAAAAAAATTAAAATTATGACTTAGAAAATTGTTAGGTTATGTTTACATTACATTGTATGATTTTTTAAAAATAATATTTAAGGTTAGTTGCATATCTTTGCACAAAACGTTATTAAACAAAGTGGGGTTTGTGTAAATTATACCCTCTAAAAAAAAAAAATTAAAATTATGACTTAGAAATTGTTAGGTTATGTTTACATTACATTGTATGATTTTTTAAAAATAATATTTAAGGTTAGTTGCATATGGTTGCAACAGAAAACGTTATTAATTAAAGTGGTTTTTGTGTAAAACTATACCCTTTAAAAAAAAAAAATTAAAATTATGACTTAGAAATTGTTAGGTTATGTTTACATTACATTGTATGATTTTTAAAAATAATATTAAGGTTAGTTGCATATGGTTGCAACAGAAAACGTTATTAATCAAAGTGGTTTTTGTGTAAAACTATACCCACTTAAAAAAAAATTAAAATTATGACTTAGAAATTGTTAGGTTATGTTTACATTACATTGTATGATTTTTTAAAATAATATTTAAGGTTAGTTGCATATTGTTGCAACAGAAAACGTTATTAATTAAAGTGGTTTTTGTGTAAAACTATACCCTTTAAAAAAAAAAAATTCAAATTATGACTTAGAAATTGTTAGGTTATGTTTACATTACATTGTATGATTTTTTAAAAATAATATTTAAGGTTAGTTGCATATGGTTGCAACAGAAAACGTTATTAATCAAAGTGGTTTTTGTGTAATCCTATACCCATTAAAAAAAAAATTAAAATTATGACTTAGAAATTGTTAGGTTATGTTTACATTACATTAAATGATTTTTTAAAAAAATATTAAGGTTAGTTGCATATGGTTGCAACAGAAAACGTTATTAATCAAAGTGGTTTTTTGTAAACCTATACCACTTAAAAAAAAAATTAAAATTATGACTTAGAAATTGTTAGGTTATGTTTACATTACATTGTATGATTTTTTAAAAATAATATTTAAGGTTAGTTGCATATGGTTGCAACAGAAAACGTTATTAATTAAAGTGGTTTTGTGTAAAACTATACCCTTTAAAAAAAAAAAATTCAAATTATGACTTAGAAATTGTTAGGTTATGTTTACATTACATTGTATGATTTTTTAAAAATAATATTTAAGGTTAGTTGCATATGGTTGCAACAGAAAACGTTATTAAATCAAAGTGTTTTTTGTGAAACTATACCCAAAAAAAAAAATTAAAATTATGACTTAGAAATTGTTAGGTTATGTTTACATTTACATTGTATGATTTTTTAAAAATAATATTAAGGTTAGTTGCATATGTTGCAACAGAAAACGTTATTAATCAAAGTGGTTTTTGTGTAAATCCTATACCCACTTAAAAAAAAAATTAAAATTATGACTTAGAAATTGTTAGGTTATTTACATTACATTGTATGATTTTTTAAAAATAATATTTAAGGTTAGTTGCATATGGTTGCAACAGAAAACGTTATTAATCAAAGTGGTTTTGTGTAATCCTATACCCACTTAAAAAAAAAATTAAAATTATGACTTAGAAATTGTTAGGTTATGTTTACATTACATTGTATGATTTTTTAAAAATAATATTTAAGGTTAGTTGCATATGGTTGCAACAGAAAACGTTATTAATTAAAGTGGTTTTTGTGTAAAACTATACCCTTTAAAAAAAAAAATTAAAATTATGACTTAGAAATTGTTAGGTTATGTTTACATTACATTACATGATTTTTTTTTAAAAATAATATTTAAGGTTAGTTGCATATGGTTGCAACAGAAAACGTTATTAATCAAAGTGGTTTTTGTGAAAACTATACCCACTAAAAAAAAAATTCAAATTATGACTTAGAAATTGTTAGGTTATGTTTACATTACATTGTATGATTTTTTAAAAATAATATTTAAGGTTAGTTGCATATGGTTGCAACAGAAAACGTTATTAATCAAAGTGGTTTTGTGTAATCTAAAACCACTTAAAAAAAAAAATTAAAATTATGACTTAGAAATTGTTAGGTTATGTTTACATTACATTGTATGATTTTTTAAAAATAATATTTAAGGTTAGTTGCATATCTTTGCACAAGAAAACGTTATTAATCAAAGTGGTTTTTGTGTAATATTACCTCTAAAAAAAAAAAAATTAAAATTATGACTTAGAAATTGTTAGGTTATGTTTACATTACATTGTATGATTTTTTAAAAATAATATTTAAGGTTAGTTGCATATGTTGCAACAGAAAACGTTATTAATTAAAGTGGTTTTTGTGTAAAACTATACCCTTAAAAAAAAAAAATTAAAATTATGACTTAGAAATTGTTAGGTTATGTTTACATTACATTGTATGATTTTTTAAAAATAATATTTAAGGTTAGTTGCATATGGTTGCACCAGAAAACGTTATTAATTAAAGTGGTTTTTGTGTAAAACTATACCCACTTAAAAAAAAAATTAAAATTATGACTTAGAAATTGTTAGTTTATGTTTACATTACATTAAATGATTTTTTAAAAATAATATTTAAGGTTAGTTGCATATTGTTGCACCAGAAAACGTTATTAATTAAAGTGGTTTTTGTGTAAAACTATACCCTTTAAAAAAAAAAAAATTCAAATTATGACTTAGAAATTGTTAGGTTATGTTTACATTACATTGTATGATTTTTTAAAAATAATATTTAAGGTTAGTTGCATATGGTTGCAACAGAAAACGTTATTAATCAAAGTGGTTTTTGTGTAATCTAAACCCACTTTAAAAAAAAAAATTAAATTATGACTTAGAAATTGTTAGGTTATGTTTACATTACATTGTATGATTTTTTTAAAATAATATTTAAGGTTAGTTGCATATTGTTGCAACAGAAAACGTTATTAATTAAAGTGGTTTTTGTGTAAAA
>NW_021014609.1:0-20506 GCF_003676215.2 Rhopalosiphum maidis
ATTACATTAAATGATTTTTTAAAAATAATATTTAAGGTTAGTTGCATATGGTTGCAACAGAAAACGTTATTAATAAAGTGGTTTTTGTGTAAAACTATACTTTAAAAAAATAATTCAAATTATGACTTAGAAATTGTTAGGTTATGTTTACATTACATTGTATGATTTTTAAAAATATATTTAAGGTTAGTTGCATATGGTTGCACCAGAAAACGTTATTAATTAAAGTGGTTTTTGTGTAAAACTATACCCTTTAAAAAAAATAAATTCAAATTATGACTTAGAAATTGTTAGGTTATGTTTACATTACATTGTATGATTTTTTAAAAATAATATTTAAGGTTAGTTGCAAATATTTTCAACTAAAACGTTATTAAACAAAGTGGGGTTAGTGTACATTATACCCTCTAAAAAAAAAAAATTAAAATTATGACTTAGAAATTGTTAGGTTATGTTTACATTACATTGTATGATTTTAAAAAAATATATTTAGGTTAGTTGCATATGGTTGCAACAGAAAACGTTATTAATCAAAGTGGTTTTTGTGTAAAACTATACCCTTTAAAAAAATAAATTCAAATTATGACTTAGAAATTGTTAGGTTATGTTTACATTACATTGTATGATTTTAAAAAAATTATTAAGGTTAGTTGCATATGGTTGCACCAGAAAACGTTATTAATTAAAGTGTTTTTTGTGTAAAACTATACCCTTAAAAAAAATAAATTCAAATTATGACTTAGAAATTGTTAGGTTATGTTTACATTACATTGTATGATTTTTTAAAAATATATTTAAGGTTAGTTGCAAATATTTGCCACAATAAATCGTTATTAAACAAAGTGGGTTGTGTACATTATTACCCCTTAAAAAAAAAAATTAAAATTATGACTTAGAAATTGTTAGGTTATGTTTATATTACATTAAATGATTTTTAAAAATAATATTTAAGGTTAGTTGCATATGGTTGCAACAGAAAACGTTATTAATCAAAGTGGTTTTTGTGGTAAAATCTATACCCTCTTATAAAAAAAAGAAAATTCAATTATTTACTTAGGTGAAATAGTGTTAGGATTTATGTTTACTTACATTTGTGATTTTTAAAAATAATTATTTAAGGGTTCGTTGCATTGGTTGTCAATAGAAAAGTGATTATCAAAGTGGTTTTTGTGTAAATCCTAACCCCACTTAAAAAAAAAATAAAACTGATGACTTATACAATTGTTAGGTTATGTTTTACATTACATTGTATGATTTTTAAAAATAATATTATTGGTTATTGCATATGAGGTTTCAACAGAATACGATTATTAATTAAACTATGGTTTTTGTGTAAAACTATAGCCTTTAAAAAAATAAATTCAAATTATGACTTAGAAATTGTTAAGGTTCTGTTACCTTACATTGTATGATTTTTTAAAAATTATATTTACGGGTTAGTTGCAAAATCTTTCACAATAAATCGTTATTAAACAAAGTGGGGTTAGTGTACATTATTACTACTCTTAAAAAAAAAAAATTCAAATTATGACTTAGAAATTGTTAGGTTATGTTTACATTACATTTATATGATTTTTAAAAATATATTTAAGGTTAGTTGCATATGGTTTGCAACAGAAAACGTTTTTAATCAAGTGGTTTTTGTGTAATCCTATACCCACTTAAAAAAAAAATTAAATTATGACTTAGAAATTGTTAGGTTATGTTTACATTACATTGTATGATTTTTAAAAATAATATTTAAGGTTAGTTGCATATGATTGCAACAGAAAACGTTATTAATTAAAGTGGTTTTTTGTAAACCTATACCCTTTAAAAAAAATAAATTAAATTATGACTTAGAAATTGTTAGGTTATGTTTACATTACATTGTATGATTTTTTAAAAATAATATTTAAGGTTAGTTTGCATATGGTTGCAACAGAAAACGTTATTAATTAAAGTGGTTTTTTGTGTAATACTATACCCTTTAAAAAATAAAATTAAATTATGACTTAGAAATTATTAGGTTATGTTTACATTACATTGTATGATTTTTTAAAAATAATATTTAAGGTTAGTTGCATATGATTGCAACAGAAACGTTATTAATTAAAGTGGTTTTTGTGTAAAACTATAATCCTTTAAAAAAAATAAATTCAAATTATGACTTAGAAATTGTTAGGTTATGTTTACATTACATTGTATGATTTTTTAAAATTATATTTAAGGTTAGTTGCAAATCTTTTCACAATAAATCGTTATTAACAAAGTGGGGTTAGTGTACATTATTACCCTCTAAAAAAAAAAAATTAAAATTATGACTTAGAAATTGTTAGGTTATGTTTATATTACATTAATGATTTTTTAAAAATAATATTTAAGGTTAGTTGCATATGGTTGCAACAGAAAACGTTATTAATCAAAGTGGTTTTTGTGTAATCCTATACCCACTTAAAAAAAAAATTAAAATTATGACTTAGAAATTGTTAGTTATGTTTACATTACATTGTATGATTTTTTAAAAATAATATTTAAGGTTAGTTGCATATGGTTGCAACAGAAACGTTATTAATTAAAGTGGTTTTTGTGTAAAACTATACCCTTTAAAAAAAAAAATTCAAATTATGACTTAGAAATTGTTAGGTTATGTTTACATTACATTGTATGATTTTTTAAAAATAATATTTAAGGTTAGTTGCATATTTTGCAACAGAAAACGTTATTAATTAAAGTGGTTTTTGTGTAAAACTATACCCTTTAAAAAAAAAAAAATTCAAATTATGACTTAGAAATTGTTAGGTTATGTTTACATTACATTGTATGATTTTTTAAAAATAATATTTAAGGTTAGTTGCATATGGTTGCAACAGAAAACGTTATTAATCAAAGTGGTTTTTGTGTAATCCTATACCCACTTAAAAAAAAAAATTAAAATTATGACTTAGAAATTGTTAGGTTATGTTTACATTACATTGTATGATTTTTTAAAAATAATATTTAAGGTTAGTTGCATATGTTGCAACAGAAAACTTTATTAATTAAAGTGGTTTTTGTGTAAAACTATACCCTTTAAAAAAAATAAATTCAAATTATGACTTAGAAATTGTTAGGTTATGTTTACATTACATTGTATGATTTTTTAAAAATAATATTTAAGGTTAGTTGCAAATGTTTTCACAAGAAAACGTTATTAAACAAAGTGGGGTTGTGTACATTATACCCTCTAAAAAAAAAAAATTAAAATTATGACTTAGAAATTGTTAGGTTATGTTTACATTACATTGTATGATTTTTTAAAAATAATATTTAAGGTTAGTTGCATATGATTGCAACAGAAAACGTTATTAATTAAAGTGGTTTTTGTGTAAAACTATACCCTTTAAAAAAAAAAATTCAAATTATGACTTAGAAATTGTTAGGTTATGTTTACATTACATTGTATGATTTTTTAAAAATTATATTTAAGGTTAGTTGCAAAATCTTTTCACAAAAAATCGTTATTAAACAAAGTGGGGTTAGTGTACATTATTACCCTTTAAAAAAAAAAAATTCAAATTATGACTTAGAAATTGTTAGGTTATGTTTACATTACATTGTATGATTTTTTAAAAATAATATTTAAGGTTAGTTGCATATGGTTGCAACAGAAAACGTTATTAATCAAAGTGGTTTTTGTGTAATCCTAAACCCACTTAAAAAAAAAATTAAAATTATGACTTAGAAATTGTTAGGTTATGTTTACATTACATTGTATGATTTTTAAAAATAATATTTAAGGTTAGTTGCATATGTTGCAACAGAAAACGTTATTAATTAAAGTGGTTTTTGTGTAAAACTATACCCTTTAAAAAAAAAAAATTAAAATTATGACTTAGAAATTGTTAGGTTATGTTTACATTACATTGTATGATTTTTTAAAATAATATTTAAGGTTAGTTGCATATGGTTGCAACAGAAAACGTTATTAATTAAAGTGGTTTTTGTGTAACTATACCCTTAAAAAAAAAAAATTAAAATTATGACTTAGAAATTGTTAGGTTATGTTTACATTACATTGTATGATTTTTTAAAAATAATATTTAAGGTTAGTTGCATATGGTTGCAACAGAAAACGTTATTAATTAAAGTGGTTTTTGTGTAATCCTATACCCACTTAAAAAAAAAATTAAATTATGACTTAGAAATTGTTAGGTTATGTTTACATTACATTGTATGATTTTTTAAAAATAATATTTAAGGTTAGTTGCATATGGTTGCAACAGAAAACGTTATTAATTAAAGTGGTTTTTGTGTAAAACTATACCCTTTAAAAAAATAAATTCAAATTATGACTTAGAAATTGTTAGGTTATGTTTACATTACATTGTATGATTTTTTAAAAATTATATTTAAGGTTAGTTGCAAATCTTTTCACAATAAATCGTTATTAAACAAAGTGGGGGTTAGTGTACATTATTACCCTCTAAAAAAAAAAATTAAATTATGACTTAGAAATTGTTAGGTTATGTTTACATTACATTGTATGATTTTTTAAAAATAATATTTAAGGTTAGTTGCATATGGTTGCAACAGAAAACGTTATTAATTAAAGTGGTTTTGTGTAAAACTATACCCTTAAAAAAAAAATTAAAATTATGACTTAGAAATTGTTAGGTTATGTTTACATTACATTGTATGATTTTTTAAAAATATATTTAAGGTTAGTTGCAAATCTTTTGCAACAGAAAACGTTATTAATTAAAGTGGGTTTTGTGTAAATCTATACCCTCTAAAAAAAAAAAATTAAAATTATGACTTAGAAATTGTTAGGTTATGTTTACATTACATTAAATGATTTTTTAAAAATAATATTTAAGGTTAGTTGCATATGGTTGCAACAGAAAACGTTATTAATCAAAGTGGTTTTTGTGTAAACCTATACCCACTTAAAAAAAAAATTAAAATTATGACTTAGAAATTGTTAGGTTATGTTTACATTACATTGTATGATTTTTTAAAAATAATATTTAAGGTTAGTTGCATATGGTTGCAACAGAAAACGTTATTAATTAAAGTGGTTTTTGTGTAAAACTATACCCTTTAAAAAAAATAAATTCAAATTATGACTTAGAAATTGTTAGGTTATGTTACATTACATTGTATGATTTTTTAAAAATTATATTTAAGGTTAGTTGCAAAATCTTTTCACAATAAATCGTTATTAAACAAAGTGGGGTTAGTGTACATTATTACCCTCTAAAAAAAAAAATTAAAATTATGACTTAGAAATTGTTAGGTTATGTTTACATTACATTGTAATGATTTTTTAAAAATAATATTTAAGGTTAGTTGCATATGGTTGCAACAGAAAACGTTATTAATCAAGTGGTTTTTGTGTAATCCTATACCCACTTAAAAAAAAAATTAAAATTATGACTTAGAAATTGTTAGGTTATGTTTACATTACATGTATGATTTTTTAAAAATAATATTTAAGGTTAGTTGCATATGGTTGCAACAGAAAACGTTATTAATTAAAGTGGTTTTTGTGTAAAACTATACCCTTTAAAAAAAATAAATTCAAATTATGACTTAGAAATTGTTAGGTTATGTTTACATTACATTGTATGATTTTTTAAAAATTATATTTAAGGTTAGTTGCAAAATCTTTTCACAATAAATCGTTATTAAACAAAGTGGGGTTAGTGTACATTATTACCCTCTAAAAAAAAAAAATTAAAATTATGACTTAGAAATTGTTAGGTTATGTTTATATTACATTAAATGATTTTTTAAAAATAATATTTAAGGTTAGTTGCATATGGTTGCAACAGAAAACGTTATTAATCAAAGTGGTTTTTGTGTAAATCCTATACCCACTTAAAAAAAAAATTAAAATTATGACTTAGAAATTGTTAGGTTATGTTTACATTACATTGTATGATTTTTTAAAAATAATATTTAAGGTTAGTTGCATATGATTGCAACAGAAAACGTTATTAATTAAAGTGGTTTTTGTGTAAAACTATACCCTTTAAAAAAAAAAAATTCAAATTATGACTTAGAAATTGTTAGGTTATGTTTACATTACATTGTATGATTTTTTAAAAATAATATTTAAGGTTAGTTGCATATGGTTGCAACAGAAAACGTTATTAATTAAAGTGGTTTTTGTGTAAAACTATACCCTTAAAAAAAATAAATTCAAATTATGACTTAGAAATTGTTAGGTTATGTTTACATTACATTGTATGATTTTTTAAAAATTATATTTAAGGTTAGTTGCAAAATCTTTTCACAATAAATCGTTATTAAACAAAGTGGGGTTAGTGTACATTATTACCCTCTAAAAAAAAAAATTAAAATTATGACTTAGAAATTGTTAGGTTATGTTTATATTACATTAAATGATTTTTTAAAAATAATATTTAAGGTTAGTTGCATATGGTTGCAACAGAAAACGTTATTAATCAAAGTGGTTTTTGTGTAATCCTATACCACTTAAAAAAAAAATTAAAATTATGACTTAGAAATTGTTAGGTTATGTTTACATTACATTGTATGATTTTTTAAAAATAATATTTAAGGTTAGTTGCATATGATTGCAACAGAAAACGTTATTAATTAAAGTGGTTTTTGTGTAAAACTATACCCTTTAAAAAAAAAAATTCAAATTATGACTTAGAAATTGTTAGGTTATGTTTACATTACATTGTATGATTTTTTAAAAATTATATTTAAGGTTAGTTGCAAAATCTTTGCACAATAAATCGTTATTAATCAAAGTGGGGTTTGTGTACATTATTACCCTCTAAAAAAAAAAAATTAAAATTATGACTTAGAAATTGTTAGGTTATGTTTACATTACATTTAATGATTTTTTAAAAATAATATTTAAGGTTAGTTGCATATGGTTGCAACAGAAAACGTTATTAATCAAAGTGGTTTTTGTGTAAACCTATACCACTTAAAAAAAAAATTAAAATTATGACTTAGAAATTGTTAGGTTATGTTTACATTACATTGTATGATTTTTTAAAAATAATATTTAAGGTTAGTTGCATATTGTTGCAAGGCACCGAAAACTGTTATTATTAAAGTTGTTTTGTGTAATCCTAGTAGCCACTTAAAAAAAAAAAATTCAAATTATGACTTAGAAAATTGTTAGGTTAGTATTACATTACATTGTATGATTTTTTAAAAATAATATTAGGTTAGTGTGCATATGGTTGCACCAGAAAACGTTTCTTAATTAAGTGTTTTTTTGTGTAATCCTATAGCCACTTTAAAAAAAATAAATTCAAATTATGACTTAGAAATTTTTAGTTCTGTTTACATTACATTTATGATTTTTTTAAAAATATATTTAAGGTTAGTTGCATATGGTTGCAACAGAAAACGTTATTAATCAAAGTGGTTTTTGTGTAATCCTAAACCCACTTAAAAAAAAAATTAAAATTATGACTTAGAAATTTTTAGGTTATGTTATTATTACATTAATGATTTTTTAAATATACTATTAAGGTTAGTTGCAGATTGATTGCACCAGAAAACGTTATTAATTAAAGTGGTTTTTGTGTAAAACTATACCCTTTAAAAAAAATAAATTCAAATTATGACTTAGAAATTGTTAGGTTATGTTTACATTACATTGTATGATTTTTTAAAAATAATATTTAAGGTTAGTTGCATATGGTTGCAACAGAAAACGTTATTAATCAAAGTGGTTTTTGTGTAAAACTATACCCTTTAAAAAAATAAATTCAAATTATGACTTAGAAATTGTTAGGTTATGTTTACATTACATTGTATGATTTTTTAAAAATAATATTTAAGGTTAGTTGCATATGGTTGCAACAGAAAACGTTATTAATTAAAGTGGTTTTTGTGTAAAACTATACCCTTTAAAAAAAATAAATTCAAATTATGACTTAGAAATTGTTAGGTTATGTTTACATTACATTGTATGATTTTTTAAAAATTATATTTAAGGTTAGTTGCAAAATCTTTTCACAATAAATCGTTATTAAACAAAGTGGGGTTAGTGTACATTATTACCCTCTAAAAAAAAAAAATTAAAATTATGACTTAGAAATTGTTAGGTTATGTTTATATTACATTAAATGATTTTTTAAAAATAATATTTAAGGTTAGTTGCATATGGTTGCAACAGAAAACGTTATTAATCAAAGTGGTTTTTGTGTAATCCTATACCCACTTAAAAAAAAAATTAAAATTATGACTTAGAAATTGTTAGGTTATGTTTACATTACATTGTATGATTTTTTAAAAATAATATTTAAGGTTAGTTGCATATGGTTGCAACAGAAAACGTTATTAATTAAAGTGGTTTTTGTGTAAAACTATACCCTTTAAAAAAAATAAATTCAAATTATGACTTAGAAATTGTTAGGTTATGTTTACATTACATTGTATGATTTTTTAAAAATAATATTTAAGGTTAGTTGCATATGGTTGCACCAGAAAACGTTATTAATTAAAGTGGTTTTTGTGTAAAACTATACCCTTTAAAAAAATAAATTCAAATTATGACTTAGAAATTGTTAGGTTATGTTTACATTACATTGTATGATTTTTTAAAAATTATATTTAAGGTTAGTTGCAAAATCTTTTCACAATAAATCGTTATTAAACAAAGTGGGGTTAGTGTACATTATTACCCTCTAAAAAAAAAAATTAAAATTATGACTTAGAAATTGTTAGGTTATGTTTATATTACATTAAATGATTTTTTAAAAATAATATTTAAGGTTAGTTGCATATGGTTGCAACAGAAAACGTTATTAATCAAAGTGGTTTTTGTGTAATCCTATACCCACTTAAAAAAAAAATTAAAATTATGACTTAGAAATTGTTAGGTTATGTTTACATTACATTGTATGATTTTTTAAAAATAATATTTAAGGTTAGTTGCATATGGTTGCAACAGAAAACGTTATTAATTAAAGTGGTTTTTGTGTAAAACTATACCCTTTAAAAAAAAAATTCAAATTATGACTTAGAAATTGTTAGGTTATGTTTACATTACATTGTATGATTTTTTAAAAATAATATTTAAGGTTAGTTGCATATGTTGCACCAGAAAACGTTATTAATTAAAGTGGTTTTTGTGTAAAACTATACCCTTTAAAAAAAATAAATTCAAATTATGACTTAGAAATTGTTAGGTTATGTTTACATTACATTGTATGATTTTTTAAAAATTATATTTAAGGTTAGTTGCAAAATCTTTTCACAATAAATCGTTATTAAACAAAGTGGGGTTAGTGTACATTATTACCCTCTAAAAAAAAAAAATTAAAATTATGACTTAGAAATTGTTAGGTTATGTTTATATTACATTAAATGATTTTTTAAAAATAATATTTAAGGTTAGTTGCATATGGTTGCAACAGAAAACGTTATTAATCAAAGTGGTTTTTGTGTAATCCTATACCCACTTAAAAAAAAAATTAAAATTATGACTTAGAAATTGTTAGGTTATGTTTACATTACATTGTATGATTTTTAAAAATAATATTTAAGGTTAGTTGCATATGGTTGCAACAGAAAACGTTATTAATTAAAGTGGTTTTTGTGTAAAACTATACCCTTTAAAAAAAATAAATTCAAATTATGACTTAGAAATTGTTAGGTTATGTTTACATTACATTGTATGATTTTTTAAAAATTATATTTAAGGTTAGTTGCAAAATCTTTTCACAATAAATCGTTATTAAACAAAGTGGGGTTAGTGTACATTATTACCCTCTAAAAAAAAAAAATTAAAATTATGACTTAGAAATTGTTAGGTTATGTTTATATTACATTAAATGATTTTTTAAAAATAATATTTAAGGTTAGTTGCATATGGTTGCAACAGAAAACGTTATTAATCAAAGTGGTTTTTGTGTAATCCTATACCCACTTAAAAAAAAAATTAAAATTATGACTTAGAAATTGTTAGGTTATGTTTACATTACATTGTATGATTTTTTAAAAATAATATTTAAGGTTAGTTGCATATGGTTGCAACAGAAAACGTTATTAATTAAAGTGGTTTTTGTGTAAAACTATACCCTTTAAAAAAAATAAATTCAAATTATGACTTAGAAATTGTTAGGTTATGTTTACATTACATTGTATGATTTTTTAAAAATAATATTTAAGGTTAGTTGCAAAATATTTCACAATAAATCGTTATTAAACAAAGTGGGGTTAGTGTACATTATTACCCTCTAAAAAAAAAAATTAAAATTATGACTTAGAAATTGTTAGGTTATGTTTACATTACATTGTATGATTTTTAAAAAATAATATTTAAGGTTAGTTGCATATGGTTGCAACAGAAAACGTTATTAATCAAAGTGGTTTTTGTGTAAAACTATACCCTTTAAAAAAAATAAATTCAAATTATGACTTAGAAATTGTTAGGTTATGTTTACATTACATTGTATGATTTTTAAAAAATAATATTTAAGGTTAGTTGCATATGGTTGCACCAGAAAACGTTATTAATTAAAGTGTTTTTGTGTAAAACTATACCCTTTAAAAAAAATAAAAACTTATATTAAGGTTAGTTGCAAAATCTTTTCACAATAAATCGTTATTAAACAAAGTGGGGTTAGTGTACATTATTACCCTCTAAAAAAAAAAATTAAAATTATGACTTAGAAATTGTTAGGTTATGTTTATATTACATTTAATGATTTTTTAAAAATAATATTTAAGGTAGTTGCATATGGTTGCAACAGAAACGTTATTAATCAAAGTGGTTTTTGTGTAATCCTATACCCACTTAAAAAAAAAATTAAACTTATGACTTAGAAATTGTTAGGTTATGTTTACATTACATTTATGATTTTTTAAAATAATATTTAAGGTTAGTTGCATATTGTTGCACCAGAAACGTTATTAATTAAAGTGGTTTTTGTGTAAACCTATACCTTTAAAAAAAAAATTCAAATTATGACTTAGAAATTATTAGGTTATGTTTACATTACATTGTATGATTTTTTAAAAATAATATTTAAGGTTAGTTGCATATGGTTGCAACAGAAAACGTTATTAATTAAAGTGGTTTTTGTGTAAAACTATACCCTTTAAAAAAAATAAATTCAAATTATGACTTAGAAATTGTTAGGTTATGTTTACATTACATTGTATGATTTTTTAAAAATTATATTTAAGGTTAGTTGCAAAATCTTTTCACAATAAATCGTTATTAAACACAGTGGGGTTAGTGTACATTATTACCCTCTAAAAAAAAAAAATTAAAATTATGACTTAGAAATTGTTAGGTTATGTTTATATTACATTAAATGATTTTTTAAAAATAATATTTAAGGTTAGTTGCATATGGTTGCAACAGAAAACGTTATTAATCAAAGTGGTTTTTGTGTAATCCTATACCCACTTAAAAAAAAAATTAAAATTATGACTTAGAAATTGTTAGGTTATGTTTACATTACATTGTATGATTTTTTAAAAATAATATTTAAGGTTAGTTGCATATGGTTGCAACAGAAAACGTTATTAATTAAAGTGGTTTTTGTGTAAAACTATACCCTTTAAAAAAAATAAATTCAAATTATGACTTAGAAATTGTTAGGTTATGTTTACATTACATTGTATGATTTTTTAAAAATTATATTTAAGGTTAGTTGCAAAATCTTTTCACAATAAATCGTTATTAAACAAAGTGGGGTTAGTGTACATTATTACCCTCTAAAAAAAAAAATTAAAATTATGACTTAGAAATTGTTAGGTTATGTTTACATTACATTAATGATTTTTAAAAATAATATTTAAGGTTAGTTGCATATGGTTGCAACAGAAAACGTTATTAATCAAAGTGGTTTTTGTGTAATCCTATACCCACTTAAAAAAAAAATTAAAATTATGACTTAGAAATTGTTAGGTTATGTTTACATTACATTGTATGATTTTTTAAAAATAATATTTAAGGTTAGTTGCATATGGTTGCAACAGAAAACGTTATTAATTAAAGTGGTTTTTGTGTAAAACTATACCCTTTAAAAAAAATAAATTCAAATTATGACTTAGAAATTGTTAGGTTATGTTTACATTACATTGTATGATTTTTTAAAAATTATATTTAAGGTTAGTTGCAAAATCTTTTCACAATAAATCGTTATTAAACAAAGTGGGGTTAGTGTACATTATTACCCTCTAAAAAAAAAAAATTAAAATTATGACTTAGAAATTGTTAGGTTATGTTTATATTACATTAAATGATTTTTTAAAAATAATATTTAAGGTTAGTTGCATATGGTTGCAACAGAAAACGTTATTAATCAAAGTGGTTTTTGTGTAATCCTATACCCACTTAAAAAAAAATTAAAATTATGACTTAGAAATTGTTAGGTTATGTTTACATTACATTGTATGATTTTTTAAAAATAATATTTAAGGTTAGTTGCATATGATTGCAACAGAAAACGTTATTAATTAAAGTGGTTTTTGTGTAAAACTATACCCTTTAAAAAAAAAAATTCAAATTATGACTTAGAAATTGTTAGGTTATGTTTACATTACATTGTATGATTTTTTAAAAATAATATTTAAGGTTAGTTGCATATTGTTGCACCAGAAAACGTTATTAATTAAAGTGGTTTTTGTGTAAAACTATACCCTTTAAAAAAAAAAATTAAAATTATGACTTAGAAATTGTTAGGTTATGTTTACATTACATTGTATGATTTTTTAAAAATAATATTTAAGGTTAGTTGCATATGATTGCACCAGAAAACGTTATTAATTAAAGTGGTTTTTGTGTAAAACTATACCCTTTAAAAAAAATAAATTCAAATTATGACTTAGAAATTGTTAGGTTATGTTTACATTACATTGTATGATTTTTTAAAAATTATATTTAAGGTTAGTTGCAAAATCTTTTCACAATAAATCGTTATTAAACACAGTGGGGTTAGTGTACATTATTACCCTCTAAAAAAAAAAAATTAAAATTATGACTTAGAAATTGTTAGGTTATGTTTACATTACATTAAATGATTTTTTAAAAATAATATTTAAGGTTAGTTGCATATGGTTGCAACAGAAAACGTTATTAATTAAAGTGGTTTTTGTGTAAACCTATACCACTTAAAAAAAAAAATTAAAATTATGACTTAGAAATTGTTAGGTTATGTTTACATTACATTGTATGATTTTTTAAAAATAATATTTAAGGTTAGTTGCATATGGTTGCAACAGAAAACGTTATTAATTAAAGTGGTTTTTGTGTAAAACTATACCCTTTAAAAAAAAAAAATTCAAATTATGACTTAGAAATTGTTAGGTTATGTTTACATTACATTGTATGATTTTTTAAAAATAATATTTAAGGTTAGTTGCATATGGTTGCAACAGAAAACGTTATTAATTAAAGTGGTTTTTGTGTAAAACTATACCCTTAAAAAAAAAAATTCAAATTATGACTTAGAAATTGTTAGGTTATGTTTACATTACATTGTATGATTTTTTAAAAATAATATTTAAGGTTAGTTGCAAATCTTTTCACAATAAATCGTTATTAATCAAAGTGGGTTAGTGTACATTATTACCCTCTAAAAAAAAAAATTAAAATTATGACTTAGAAATTGTTAGGTTATGTTTATATTACATTAAATGATTTTTTAAAAATAATATTTAAGGTTAGTTGCATATGGTTGCAACAGAAAACGTTATTAATCAAAGTGGTTTTTGTGTAATCCTATACCCACTTAAAAAAAAAATTAAAATTATGACTTAGAAATTGTTAGGTTATGTTTACATTACATTGTATGATTTTTTAAAAATAATATTTAAGGTTAGTTGCATATGGTTGCAACAGAAAACGTTATTAATTAAAGTGGTTTTTGTGTAAAACTATACCCTTTAAAAAAAAAAATTCAAATTATGACTTAGAAATTGTTAGGTTATGTTTACATTACATTGTATGATTTTTTAAAAATTATATTTAAGGTTAGTTGCAAAATCTTTTCACAATAAATCGTTATTAAACAAAGTGGGGTTAGTGTACATTATTACCCTCTAAAAAAAAAAATTAAAATTATGACTTAGAAATTGTTAGGTTATGTTTATATTACATTAAATGATTTTTTAAAAATAATATTTAAGGTTAGTTGCATATGGTTGCAACAGAAAACGTTATTAATCAAAGTGGTTTTTGTGTAATCCTATACCCACTTAAAAAAAAAATTAAAATTATGACTTAGAAATTGTTAGGTTATGTTTACATTACATTGTATGATTTTTTAAAAATAATATTTAAGGTTAGTTGCATATGATTGCAACAGAAAACGTTATTAATTAAAGTGGTTTTTGTGTAAAACTATACCCTTAAAAAAAAAAATTCAAATTATGACTTAGAAATTGTTAGGTTATGTTTACATTACATTGTATGATTTTTAAAAATAATATTTAAGGTTAGTTGCATATGGTTGCACCAGAAAACGTTATTAATTAAAGTGGTTTTTGTGTAAAACTATACCCTTTAAAAAAAATAATTCAAATTATGACTTAGAAATTGTTAGGTTATGTTTACATTACATTGTATGATTTTTAAAAATTATATTTAAGGTTAGTTGCAAAATCTTTTCACAATAAATCGTTATTAAACAAAGTGGGGTTAGTGTACATTATTACCCTCTAAAAAAAAAAAATTAAAATTATGACTTAGAAATTGTTAGGTTATGTTTATATTACATTAAATGATTTTTTAAAAATAATATTTAAGGTTAGTTGCATATGGTTGCAACAGAAAACGTTATTAATCAAAGTGGTTTTTGTGTAAAACTATACCCTTTAAAAAAATAAATTCAAATTATGACTTAGAAATTGTTAGGTATGTTTACATTACATGTATGATTTTTTAAAAATAATATTTAAGGTTAGTTGCATATGGTTGCAACAGAAAACGTTATTAATTAAAGTGGTTTTTGTGTAAAACTATACCCTTTAAAAAAAATAAATTCAAATTATGACTTAGAAATTGTTAGGTTATGTTTACATTACATTGTATGATTTTTTAAAAATTATATTTAAGGTTAGTTGCAAAATATTTTCACAATAAATCGTTATTAAACAAAGTGGGGTTAGTGTACATTATTACCCTCTAAAAAAAAAAATTAAAATTATGACTTAGAAATTGTTAGGTTATGTTTATATTACATTAAATGATTTTTTAAAAATAATATTTAAGGTTAGTTGCATATGGTTGCAACAGAAAACGTTATTAATCAAAGTGGTTTTTGTGTAATCCTATACCCACTTAAAAAAAAAATTAAAATTATGACTTAGAAATTGTTAGGTTATGTTTACATTACATTGTATGATTTTTTAAAATAATATTAATGGTTAGTTGCATATGATTGCAACAGAAAACGTTATTAATTAAAGTGGTTTTTGTGTAAAACTATATCCCTTTAAAAAAAATAAATTCAAATTATGACTTAGAAATTGTTAGGTTATGTTTACATTACATTGTATGATTTTTAAAAATAATATTTAAGGTTAGTTGCATATGGTTGCACCAGAAAACGTTATTAATTAAAGTGGTTTTTGTGTAAAACTATACCCTTTAAAAAAAATAAATTCAAATTATGACTTAGAAATTGTTAGGTTATGTTTACATTACATTGTATGATTTTTTAAAAATTATATTTAAGGTTAGTTGCAAAATCTTTTCACAATAAATCGTTATTAAACAAAGTGGGGTTAGTGTACATTATTACCCTCTAAAAAAAAAAAATTAAAATTATGACTTAGAAATTGTTAGGTTATGTTTATATTACATTAAATGATTTTTTAAAAATAATATTTAAGGTTAGTTGCATATGGTTGCAACAGAAAACGTTATTAATTAAAGTGGTTTTTGTGTAATCCTATACCCACTTAAAAAAAATAATTAAAATTATGACTTAGAAATTGTTAGGTTATGTTTACATTACATTGTAATGATTTTTTAAAAATAATATTTAAGGTTAGTTGCATATGGTTGCACCAGAAAACGTTATTAATTAAAGTGGTTTTTGTGTAAAACTATACCCTTTAAAAAAAATAAATTCAAATTATGACTTAGAAATTGTTAGGTTATGTTTACATTACATTGTATGATTTTTTAAAAATTATATTTAAGGTTAGTTGCAAAATCTTTTCACAATAAATCGTTATTAAACAAAGTGGGGTTAGTGTACATTATTACCCTCTAAAAAAAAAAAATTAAAATTATGACTTAGAAATTGTTAGGTTATGTTTATATTACATTAAATGATTTTTTAAAAATAATATTTAAGGTTAGTTGCATATGGTTGCAACAGAAAACGTTATTAATCAAAGTGGTTTTTGTGTAATACCTATACCCACTAAAAAAAAAATTAAAATTATGACTTAGAAATTGTTAGGTTATGTTTACATTACATTGTATGATTTTTTAAAAATAATATTTAAGGTTAGTTGCATATGATTGCAACAGAAAACGTTATTAATTAAAGTGGTTTTTGTGTAAAACTATACCCTTTAAAAAAAAAAATTCAAATTATGACTTAGAAATTGTTAGGTTATGTTTACATTACATTGTATGATTTTTTAAAATAATATTTAAGGTTAGTTGCATATGGTTGCAACAGAAAACGTTATTAATTAAAGTGGTTTTTGTGTAAAACTATACCCTTTAAAAAAAATAAATTCAAATTATGACTTAGAAATTGTTAGGTTATGTTTACATTACATGTATGATTTTTTAAAAATTATATTTAAGGTTAGTTGCAAAATATTTTCACAATAAATCGTTATTAAACAAAGTGGGGTTAGTGTACATTATTACCCTCTAAAAAAAAAAATTAAAATTATGACTTAGAAATTGTTAGGTTATGTTATATTACATTAAATGATTTTTTAAAAATAATATTTAAGGTTAGTTGCATATGGTTGCAACAGAAAACGTTATTAATCAAAGTGGTTTTTGTGTAATCCTATACCCACTTAAAAAAAAAATTAAAATTATGACTTAGAAATTGTTAGGTTATGTTTACATTACATTGTATGATTTTTTAAAATAATATTTAAGGTTAGTTGCATATGATTGCAACAGAAAACGTTATTAATTAAAGTGGTTTTGTGTAAAACTATACCCTTTAAAAAAAAAAATTCAAATTATGACTTAGAAATTGTTAGGTATGTTTACATTACATTGTATGATTTTTTAAAAATAATATTTAAGGTTAGTTGCATATGGTTGCAACAGAAAACGTTATTAATCAAAGTGGTTTTTGTGTAAACTATACCCTTTAAAAAAAAAAAATTAAAATTATGACTTAGAAATTGTTAGGTTATGTTTACATTACATTGTATGATTTTTTAAAAATAATATTTAAGGTTAGTTGCATATGGTTTGCAACAGAAAACGTTATTAATCAAAGTGGTTTTTGTGTAATCCTATACCCACTTAAAAAAAAAATTAAAATTAGACTTAGAAATTGTTAGGTTATGTTTACATTACATTAAATGATTTTTAAAAATAATATTTAAGGTTAGTTGCATATGGTTGCAACAGAAAACGTTATTAATCAAAGTGGTTTTTGTGTAAAACTATACCACTTAAAAAAAAAAATTAAAATTATGACTTAGAAATTGTTAGGTTATGTTTACATTACATGTATGATTTTTTAAAAATAATATTATAGGTTAGTTGCATATGATTGCAACAGAAAACGTTATTAATTAAAGTGGTTTTTGTGTAAAAACTATACCTTTAAAAAAAATAAATTCAAATTATGACTTAGAAATTGTTAGGTTATGTTTACATTACATTGTATGATTTTTAAAAATTAATATTAAGGTTAGTTGCAAATATTTTCACAATAAATCGTTATTAAACAAAGTGGGTTAGTGTACATTATTACCCTCTAAAAAAAAAAATTAAAATTATGACTTAGAAATTGTTAGGTTATGTTTATATTACATTAAATGATTTTTTAAAAATAATATTTAAGGTTAGTTGCATATGTTGCAACCAGAAAACGTTATTAATCAAAGTGGTTTTTGTGTAATCCTATACCACTTAAAAAAAAAATTAAAATTATGACTTAGAAATTGTTAGGTTATGTTTACATTACATTGTATGATTTTTAAAAATAATATTAAGGTTAGTTGCATATGTTGCAACAGAAAACGTTATTAATTAAAGTGGTTTTTGTGTAAAACTATAACCTTAAAAAAATAAATTCAAATTATGACTTAGAAATTGTTAGGTTATGTTTACATTACATTGTATGATTTTTAAAAAATAATATTTAAGGTTAGTTGCATATGGTTGCAACAGAAAACGTTATTAATTAAAGTGGTTTTTGTGTAAAACTATACCCTTTAAAAAAATAAATTCAAATTATGACTTAGAAATTGTTAGGTTATGTTTACATTACATTGTATGATTTTTTAAAAATTATATTTAAGGTTAGTTGCAAAATATTTTCACAATAAATCGTTATTAAACAAAGTGGGGTTAGTGTACATTATTACCCTCTAAAAAAAAAAATTAAAATTATGACTTAGAAAATTGTTAGGTTATGTTAAATTACATTAAATGATTTTTTAAAAATAATATTTAAGGTTATTGCATATGGTTGCAACAGAAAACGTATTAATTAAAGTGGTTTTTGTGTAAAACTATACCACTTAAAAAAAAATTAAATATGACTTAGAAATTGTTAGGTTATGTTTACATTACATTGTATGATTTTTTAAAATAATATTAAGGTTAGTTGCAATTATGGTAGCACAGATAAACGTTATTAATTAAAGTGGTGTTGTGTAAAACTATACCCTTTAAAAAAAAATAATTCAAATTATGACTTAGAAATTGTTAGGTTATGTTTACATTACATTGTATGATTTTTTAAAAATAATATTTAAGGTTAGTTGCATATGGTGGCAACAGAAAACGTTATTAATCAAAGTGGTTTTTGTGTAAAACTATACTCACTTAAAAAAAAATTAAAATTATGACTTAGAAATTGTTAGGTTATGTTTACATTACATGTATGATTTTTTAAAAATATATTTAAGGTTAGTTGCATATTTTGCACAGAAAACGTTATTAAACAAAGTGGTTTTGTGTAAATTATACCCTCTAAAAAAAAAAAATTAAATTATGACTTAGAAATTGTTAGGTTATGTTTACATTACATTGTATGATTTTTTAAAAATAATATTTAAGGTTAGTTGCAAATATTTTCAACAATAACGTTATTAAACAAAGTGGTTTTTGTGTACATTATACCTCTAAAAAAAAAAAATTAAAATTATGACTTAGAAATTGTTAGGTTATGTTTACATTACATTGTATGATTTTTTAAAAATAATATTTAAGGTTAGTTGCATATGGTTGCAACAGAAAACGTTATTAATCAAAGTGTTTTTTGTGTAAAACTATACCTTTAAAAAAAAATTCAAATTATGACTTAGAAATTGTTAGGTTATGTTTACATTACATTGTATGATTTTTTAAAAATAATATTTAAGGTTAGTTGCATATGGTTGCAACAGAAAACGTTATTAATCAAAGTGGTTTTTGTGTAAAACTATACCCTTAAAAAAAATAAATTCAAATTATGACTTAGAAATTGTTAGGTTATGTTTACATTACATTGTATGATTTTTTAAAAAATATTTAAGGTTAGTTGCATATGGTTGCACCAGAAACGTTATTAATTAAAGTGGTTTTTGTGTAAAACTATACCCTTTAAAAAAAATAATTCAAATTATGACTTAGAAATTGTTAGGTTATGTTTACATTACATTGTATGATTTTTTAAAAATAATATTTAAGGTTAGTTGCAAAATCTTTTCACAATAAATCGTTATTAAACAAAGTGGGTTAGTGTACATTATTACCCTCTAAAAAAAAAAATTAAATTATGACTTAGAAATTGTTAGGTTATGTTTATATTACATTAAATGATTTTTTAAAATAATATTTAAGGTTAGTTGCATATGGTTGCAACAGAAAACGTTATTAATCAAAGTGGTTTTTGTGTAACCTATACCCACTAAAAAAAAATTAAAATTATGACTTAGAAATTGTTAGGTTATGTTTACATTACATTGTATGATTTTTTAAAAATAATATTTTGGTTAGTTGCATATGATTGCAACAGAAAACGTTATTAATTAAAGTGGTTTTTGTGTAAACTATACCCTTTAAAAAAAATAAATTCAAATTATGACTTAGAAATTGTTAGGTTATGTTTACATTACATTGTATGATTTTTTAAAAATAATATTTAAGGTTAGTTGCATATGGTTGCACCAGAAAACGTTATTAATTAAAGTGTTTTTGTGTAAACTATACCCTTTAAAAAAAATAAATTCAAATTATGACTTAGAAATTGTTAGGTTATGTTTACATTACATTGTATGATTTTTTAAAAATTATATTTAAGGTTAGTTGCAAATATTTCACAGAAATCGTTATTAACAAAGTGGTTTAGTGTACATTATTACCCTCTAAAAAAAAAAAATT
>NW_021014610.1:0-16665 GCF_003676215.2 Rhopalosiphum maidis
AAAACCACTTTATTAATAACGTTTTCTGTTGCAACCATATGCAACTAACCTTAATATTATTTTTAAAAAATCATACAATGTAATGTAAACATAACCTAACAATTTCTAAGTCATAATTTTAATTTTTTTTTTTTTAAGTGGGTATAGGATTACACAAAAACCACTTTGATTAATAACGTTTTCTGTTGCAACCATATGCAACTAACCTTAATATTATTTTTAAAAAATCATACAATGTAATGTAAACATAACCTAACAATTTCTAAGTCATAATTTTAATTTTTTTTTTTTAGAGGGTATAATGTACACAAAACCCCACTTTGTTTAATAACGTTTTGTGTGCAAAGATTTGCAACTAACCTTAAATATTATTTTTAAAAATCATACATGTAATGTAAACATAACCTAACAATTTCTAAGTCATAATTTTAATTTTTTTTTTTTAAGGGTATAGTTTTACACAAAAACCACTTTAATTAATAACGTTTTCTGTTGCAATCATATGCAACTAACCTTAATATTATTTTTAAAAAATCATACAATGTAATGTAAACATAACCTAACAATTTCTAAGTCATAATTTTAATTTTTTTTTAAGTGGGTATAGGATTACACAAAAACCACTTTGATTAATAACGTTTTCTGTTGCAACCATATGCAACTAACCTTAAATATTATTTTTAAAAAATCATACAATGTAATGTAAACATAACCTAACAATTTCTAAGTCATAATTTTAATTTTTTTTTTTAAAGGGTATAGTTTTACACAAAAACCACTTAATTAATAACGTTTTCTGTGCAACAATATGCAACTAACCTTAAATATTATTTTTAAAAAATCATACAATGTAATGTAAACATAACCTAACAATTTCTAAGTCATAATTTTAATTTTTTTTTTTTAGAGGGTATAAGTCACAAACCCCACTTTTTAATAACGATTTTTGTGCAAAGATATGCAACTAACCTTAAATATATTTTTTAAAAAATCATACAATGTAATGTAAACATAACCTAACAATTTCTAAGTCATAATTGAATTTTTTTTTTTTTATGGGTATAGTTTTACACAAAAACCACTTTAATTAATAACGTTTTCTGTTGCAACCATATGCAACTAACCTTAAATATTATTTTAAAAAAATCATACAATGTAATGTAAACATAACCTAACAATTTCTAAGTCATAATTTTAATTTTTTTTTTAGTGGGTATAGGTTTTCACAAAAAACACTTTGATTAATAACGTTTTCTGTTGCACCATATGCAACTAACCTTAAATATTATTTTTAAAAAATCATTAATGTAATGTAAACATAACCTAACAATTTCTAAGTCATAATTTTAATTTTTTTTTTTAAAGGGTATAGTTTTACACACAAACCACTTTAATTAATAACGTTTTCTGTTGCAACATATGCAACTAACCTTAAATATTATTTTTAAAAAATCATACAATGTAATGTAAACATAACCTAACAATTTCTAAGTCATAATTTGAATTTTTTTTTTTTAAAGGGTATAGTTTTACACAAAAACCACTTTAATTAATAACGTTTTCTGTTGCAACCATATGCAACTAACCTTAAATATTATTTTAAAAATCATACAATGTAATGTAAACATAACCTAACAATTTCTAAGTCATAATTTTAATTTTTTTTTTTTAGAGGGTATAGTTTACACAAACCCACTTTTTAATAACGTTTTCTTGTGCAACATATGCAACTAACCTTAAATATTATTTTTAAAAAATCATACAATGTAATGTAAACATAACCTAACAATTTCTAAGTCATAATTTTAATTTTTTTTTTAAGTGGGTATAGGATTACACAAAAACCACTTTGATTAACAACGTTTTCTGTTGCAACCATATGCAACTAACCTTAAATATTATTTTTAAAAAATCATACAATGTAATGTAAACATAACCTAACAATTTCTAAGTCATAATTTTAATTTTTTTTTTTAAAGGGTAATAATGTACACAAACCCCACTTTTTTAATAACGTTTTTGTGCAAAGATATGCAACTAACCTTAAATATTATTTTTAAAAAATCATACAATGTAATGTAAACATAACCTAACAATTTCTAAGTCATAATTTGAATTTATTTTTTTTAAAGGGTATAGTTTTACACAAAAACCACTTTAATTAATAACGTTTTCTGGTGCTACCATATGCAACTAACCTTAAATATAATTTTAAAAAAATCATACAATGTAATGTAAACATAACCTAATAATTTCTAAGTCATAATTTAAATTTTTTTTTTTTTAAAGGGTATAGTTTTACACAAAAACCACTTTAATTAATAACGTTTTCTGTTGCAATCATATGCAACTAACCTTAAATATTATTTTTAAAAAATCATACAATGTAATGTAAACATAACCTAACAATTTCTAAGTCATAATTTTAATTTTTTTTTAGTGTGTATAGGTTTTCACAAAAACCACTTTGATTAATAACGTTTTCTGTTGCAACCATATGCAACTAACCTTAAATATTATTTTTAAAAAATCATTTAATGTAATGTAAACATAAACTAACAATTTCTAAGTCATAATTTTAATTTTTTTTTTTTAGAGGGTAATAATGTACACTAACCCCACTTTGTTTAATAACGATTTTTGTGCAAAGATTTGCAACTAACCTTAAATATAATTTTTAAAAAATCATACAATGTAATGTAAACATAACCTAACAATTTCTAAGTCATAATTTTAATTTTTTTTTTTAAAGGGTATAGTTTTACACAAAAACCACTTTAATTAATAACGTTTTCTGTTGCAACATATGCAACTAACCTTAAATTATTTTTAAAAAATCATACAATGTAATGTAAACATAACCTAACAATTTCTAAGTCATAATTTTAATTTTTTTTTTAAGTGGTATAGGATTACACAAAAACCACTTTGATTAATAACGTTTTCTGTTGCAACCATATGCAACTAACCTTAAATATTATTTTTAAAAAATCATACAATGTAATGTAAACATAACCTAACAATTTCTAAGTCATAATTTGAATTTTTTTTTTTTAAAGGGTATAGTTTTACACAAAAACCACTTTAATTAATAACGTTTTCTGTTGCAACAATATGCAACTAACCTTAAATATTATTTTTAAAAAATCATACAATGTAATGTAAACATAACCTAACAATTTCTAAGTCATAATTTTAATTTTTTTTTTTTAGAGGGTATATGTCACAAAAACCACTTTGTTTAATAACGTTTTATTGTGCAAAGATTTGCAACTAACCTTAAATATTATTTTTAAAAAATCATACAATGTAATGTAAACATAACCTAACAATTTCTAAGTCATAATTTTAATTTTTTTTTAAGTGGGTATAGGATTACACAAAAACCACTTTGATTAATAACGTTTTCTGTTGCAACCATATGCAACTAACCTTAAATATTATTTTTAAAAAATCATACAATGTAATGTAAACATAACCTAACAATTTCTAAGTCATAATTTTAATTTTTTTTTTTAAAGGGTATAATGTACACAAACCCACTTTGTTTAATAACGTTTTTTGTGCAACATATGCAACTAACCTTAAATATTATTTTTAAAAAATCATACAATGTAATGTAAACATAACCTAACAATTTCTAAGTCATAATTTGAATTTTTTTTTTTTAAAGGGTATAGTTTTACACAAAAACCACTTTAATTAATAACGTTTTCTGTTGCAACCATATGCAACTAACCTTAAATATTATTTTTAAAAAATCATACAATGTAATGTAAACATAACCTAACAATTTCTAAGTCATAATTTTAATTTTTTTTTTTGTGGGTATAGTTTTCACAAAAACACTTTGATTAATAACGTTTTCTGTTGCAACCATATGCAACTAACCTTAAATATTATTTTTAAAAAATCATACAATGTAATGTAAACATAACCTAACAATTTCTAAGTCATAATTTTAATTTTTTTTTAAGTGGGTATAGGATTACACAAAACCACTTTGATTAATAACGTTTTCTGTTGCAACCATATGCAACTAACCTTAAATATTATTTTTAAAAAATCATACAATGTAATGTAAACATAACCTAACAATTTCTAAGTCATAATTTTAATTTTTTTTTTAGTGGGTATAGGTTTTACACAAAAAACACTTTGATTAATAACGTTTTCTGTTGCAACCATATGCAACTAACCTTAAATATTATTTTTAAAAAATCATACAATGTAATGTAAACATAACCTAACAATTTCTAAGTCATAATTTTAATTTTTTTTTTAAGTGGGTATAGGATTACACAAAAACCACTTTGATTAATAACGTTTTCTGTTGCAACCATATGCAACTAACCTTAAATATTATTTTTAAAAAATCATACAATGTAATGTAAACATAACCTAACAATTTCTAAGTCATAATTTTAATTTTTTTTTTTTAAAGGGTATAGTTTTACACAAAAACCACTTTAATTAATAACGTTTTCTGTTGCAACCATATGCAACTAACCTTAATATTATTTTTAAAAAATCATACAATGTAATGTAAACATAACCTAACAATTTCTAAGTCATAATTTTAATTTTTTTTTTAGTGGGTATAGGTTACACAAAAACCACTTTGATTAATAACGTTTTCTGTTGCAACCATATGCAACTAACCTTAAATATTATTTTTAAAAAATCATACAATGTAATGTAAACATAACCTAACAATTTCTAAGTCATAATTTGAATTTTTTTTTTTAAAGGGTATAGTTTTACACAAAAACCACTTTAATTAATAACGTTTTCTGTTGCAACAATATGCAACTAACCTTAAATATTATTTTTAAAAAATCATTTAATGTAATGTAAACATAACCTAACAATTTCTAAGTCATAATTTTAATTTTTTTTTTTTAGAGGGTATAATGTACACAAACCCCACTTTGTTTAATAACGTTTTCTTGTGCAAAGATATGCAACTAACCTTAAATATTATTTTTAAAAAATCATACAATGTAATGTAAACATAACCTAACAATTTCTAAGTCATAATTTTAATTTTTTTTTTAAGTGGGTTAGGATTACACAAAAACCACTTTGATTAATAACGTTTTCTGTTGCAACCATATGCAACTAACCTTAAATATTATTTTTAAAAAATCATACAATGTAATGTAAACATAACCTAACAATTTCTAAGTCATAATTTTAATTTTTTTTTTAGTGGGTATAGTTTTCACAAAAACACTTTGATTAATAACGTTTTCTGTTGCAACCATATGCAACTAACCTTAAATATTATTTTTAAAAAATCATACAATGTAATGTAAACATAACCTAACAATTTCTAAGTCATAATTTGAATTTTTTTTTTTAAAGGGTATAGTTTTACACAAAAACCACTTTAATTAATAACGTTTTCTGTTGCAACCATATGCAACTAACCTTAAATATTATTTTTAAAAAATCATACAATGTAATGTAAACATAACCTAACAATTTCTAAGTCATAATTTTAATTTTTTTTTTAAGTGGGTATAGGATTACACAAAAACCACTTTGATTAATAACGTTTTCTGTTGCAACCATATGCAACTAACCTTAAATATTATTTTTAAAAAATCATACAATGTAATGTAAACATAACCTAACAATTTCTAAGTCATAATTTTAATTTTTTTTTTTAAGTGGTATAGGATTACACAAAACCACTTTGATTAATAACGTTTTCTGTTGCAACCATATGCAACTAACCTTAAATATTATTTTTAAAAATCATACAATGTAATGTAAACATAACCTAACAATTTCTAAGTCATAATTTGAATTTTTTTTTTTTAAAGGGTATAGTTTTACACAAAACCACTTTAATTAATAACGTTTTCTGTTGCAACATATGCAACTAACCTTAAATATTATTTTTAAAAAATCATACAATGTAATGTAAACATAACCTAACAATTTCTAAGTCATAATTTTAATTTTTTTTTTTTAAAGGGTATAGTTTTACACAAAACCACTTTGATTAATAACGTTTTCTGTTGCAACCATATGCAACTAACCTTAAATATTATTTTTAAAAAATCATACAATGTAATGTAAACATAACCTAACAATTTCTAAGTCATAATTTTAATTTTTTTTTTAAGTGGGTATAGGTTTACACAAAAACCACTTTGATTAATAACGTTTTCTGTTGCAACCATATGCAACTAACCTTAAATATTATTTTTAAAAAATCATACAATGTAATGTAAACATAACCTAACAATTTCTAAGTCATAATTTTAATTTTTTTTTTAGTGGGTATAGTTTTACACAAAAACCACTTTAATTAATAACGTTTTCTGTTGCAACATATGCAACTAACCTTAAATATTATTTTTAAAAAATCATACAATGTAATGTAAACATAACCTAACAATTTCTAAGTCATAATTTTAATTTTTTTTTTTTAGAGGGTATAATTTACACAAACCCCACTTTGTTTAATAACGTTTTTGTGCAAAGATATGCAACTAACCTTAAATATTATTTTTAAAAAATCATACAATGTAATGTAAACATAACCTAACAATTTCTAAGTCATAATTTTAATTTTTTTTTAAGTGGGTATAGTTTACACAAAAACCACTTTGATTAATAACGTTTTCTGTTGCAACCATATGCAACTAACCTTAAATATTATTTTTAAAAAATCATACAATGTAATGTAAACATAACCTAACAATTTCTAAGTCATAATTTTAATTTTTTTTTTAGTGGGTATAGGTTTTCACAAAAAACACTTTGATTAATAACGTTTTCTGTTGCAACCATATGCAACTAACCTTAAATATTATTTTTAAAAAATCATACAATGTAATGTAAACATAACCTAACAATTTCTAAGTCATAATTTGAATTTTTTTTTTTTAAGGGTATAGTTTTACACAAAAACCACTTTAATTAATAACGTTTTCTGTTGCAACCATATGCAACTAACCTTAAATATTATTTTTAAAAAATCATACAATGTAATGTAAACATAACCTAACAATTTCTAAGTCATAATTTTAATTTTTTTTTTTAAGTGGGTATAGGATTACACAAAAACCACTTTGATTAATAACGTTTTCTGTTGCAACCATATGCAACTAACCTTAAATATTATTTTTAAAAAATCATACAATGTAATGTAAACATAACCTAACAATTTCTAAGTCATAATTTTAATTTTTTTTTTTAAGTGGTATAGGATTACACAAAAACCACTTTGATTAATAACGTTTTCTGTTGCAACCATATGCAACTAACCTTAAATATTATTTTTAAAAAATCATACAATGTAATGTAAACATAACCTAACAATTTCTAAGTCATAATTTGAATTTTTTTTTTTTAAAGGGTATAGTTTTACACAAAAACCACTTTAATTAATAACGTTTTCTGTTGCAACAATATGCAACTAACCTTAAATATTATTTTAAAAAATCATACAATGTAATGTAAACATAACCTAACAATTTCTAAGTCATAATTTTAATTTTTTTTTAAGTGGGTATAGGATTTACACAAAACCACTTTGATTAATAACGTTTTCTGTTGCAACCATATGCAACTAACCTTAAATATTATTTTTAAAAAATCATACAATGTAATGTAAACATAACCTAACAATTTCTAAGTCATAATTTTAATTTTTTTTTTTTAAGGGTATAGTTTTACACAAAAACCACTTTAATTAATAACGTTTTCTGTTGCAACCATATGCAACTAACCTTAATATTATTTTTAAAAAATCATACAATGTAATGTAAACATAACCTAACAATTTCTAAGTCATAATTTTAATTTTTTTTTAAGTGGGTATAGTTTTACACAAAAACCACTTTGATTAATAACGTTTTCTGTTGCAACCATATGCAACTAACCTTAAATATTATTTTTAAAAAATCATACAATGTAATGTAAACATAACCTAACAATTTCTAAGTCATAATTTTAATTTTTTTTTTTAAAGGGTATAGTTTTACACAAAAACCACTTTAATTAATAACGTTTTCTGTTGCAACCATATGCAACTAACCTTAAATATTATTTTTAAAAAATCATACAATGTAATGTAAACATAACCTAACAATTTCTAAGTCATAATTTTAATTTTTTTTTTTTTAGAGGGTAATAATGTACACAAACCCACTTTGATTAATAACGTTTTCTTGTGCAAAGATATGCAACTAACCTTAAATATTATTTTTAAAAAATCATACAATGTAATGTAAACATAACCTAACAATTTCTAAGTCATAATTTTAATTTTTTTTTTAAGTGGGTATAGTTTTACACAAAAACCACTTTGATTAATAACGTTTTCTGTTGCAACCATATGCAACTAACCTTAAATATTATTTTTAAAAAATCATACAATGTAATGTAAACATAACCTAACAATTTCTAAGTCATAATTTTAATTTTTTTTTTAAGTGGGTATAGGATTACACAAAAACCACTTTGATTAATAACGTTTTCTGTTGCAACCATATGCAACTAACCTTAAATATTATTTTTAAAAAATCATACAATGTAATGTAAACATAACCTAACAATTTCTAAGTCATAATTTTAATTTTTTTTTTAGTGGGTATAGGTTTACACAAAAACCACTTTGATTAATAACGTTTTCTGTTGCAACCATATGCAACTAACCTTAAATATTATTTTTAAAAAATCATACAATGTAATGTAAACATAACCTAACAATTTCTAAGTCATAATTTTAATTTTTTTTTTAAGTGGGTATAGTTTACACAAAAACCACTTTGATTAATAACGTTTTCTGTTGCAACCATATGCAACTAACCTTAAATATTATTTTTAAAAAATCATACAATGTAATGTAAACATAACCTAACAATTTCTAAGTCATAATTTGAATTTTTTTTTTTAAAGGGTATAGTTTTACACAAAAACCACTTTAATTAATAACGTTTTCTGTTGCAACATATGCAACTAACCTTAAATATTATTTTTAAAAAATCATACAATGTAATGTAAACATAACCTAACAATTTCTAAGTCATAATTTTAATTTTTTTTTTAGTGGGTATAGGTTTACACAAAAACCACTTTGATTAATAACGTTTTCTGTTGCAACCATATGCAACTAACCTTAAATATTATTTTTAAAAAATCATACAATGTAATGTAAACATAACCTAACAATTTCTAAGTCATAATTTTAATTTTTTTTTTAAGTGGGTATAGGATTACACAAAAACCACTTTGATTAATAACGTTTTCTGTTGCAACCATATGCAACTAACCTTAAATATTATTTTTAAAAAATCATACAATGTAATGTAAACATAACCTAACAATTTCTAAGTCATAATTTTAATTTTTTTTTTTTAAAGGGTATAGTTTTACACAAAAACCACTTTGATTAATAACGTTTTCTGTTGCAACCATATGCAACTAACCTTAAATATTATTTTTAAAAAATCATACAATGTAATGTAAACATAACCTAACAATTTCTAAGTCATAATTTTAATTTTTTTTTTAAGTGGGTATAGGATTACACAAAAACCACTTTGATTAATAACGTTTTCTGTTGCAACCATATGCAACTAACCTTAAATATTATTTTTAAAAAATCATACAATGTAATGTAAACATAACCTAACAATTTCTAAGTCATAATTTTAATTTTTTTTTTTTAGAGGGTATAATGTACACAAACCCCACTTTGTTTAATAACGTTTTTGTGCAAAGATTTGCAACTAACCTTAAATATATTTTTAAAAAATCATACAATGTAATGTAAACATAACCTAACAATTTCTAAGTCATAATTTTAATTTTTTTTTTTAAGTGGGTATAGTTTTACACAAAAACCACTTTGATTAATAACGTTTTCTGTTGCAACCATATGCAACTAACCTTAAATATTATTTTTAAAAAATCATACAATGTAATGTAAACATAACCTAACAATTTCTAAGTCATAATTTTAATTTTTTTTTTAGTGGGTATAGTTTACACAAAAACCACTTTGATTAATAACGTTTTCTGTTGCAACCATATGCAACTAACCTTAAATATTATTTTTAAAAAATCATACAATGTAATGTAAACATAACCTAACAATTTCTAAGTCATAATTTTAATTTTTTTTTTTTAAGTGGGTATAGTTTTACACAAAAACCACTTTGATTAATAACGTTTTCTGTTGCAACCATATGCAACTAACCTTAAATATTATTTTTAAAAAATCATTAATGTAATGTAAACATAACCTAACAATTTCTAAGTCATAATTTTAATTTTTTTTTTTTTAGTGGTATAGGATTACACAAAAACCACTTTGATTAATAACGTTTTCTGTTGCAACCATATGCAACTAACCTTAAATATTATTTTTAAAAAATCATACAATGTAATGTAAACATAACCTAACAATTTCTAAGTCATAATTTTAATTTTTTTTTTTAAGGGTATAGTTTTACACAAAACCACTTTAATTAATAACGTTTTCTGTTGCAACCATATGCAACTAACCTTAAATATTATTTTTAAAAAATCATACAATGTAATGTAAACATAACCTAACAATTTCTAAGTCATAATTTTAATTTTTTTTTTTTGGGTATAGGATTACACAAAAACCACTTTGATTAATAACGTTTTCTGTTGCAACCATATGCAACTAACCTTAAATATTATTTTTAAAAAATCATACAATGTAATGTAAACATAACCTAACAATTTCTAAGTCATAATTTGAATTTTTTTTTTTTAAGGGTATAGTTTTACACAAAAACCACTTTATTAATAACGTTTTCTGTTGCAACCATATGCAACTAACCTTAAATATTATTTTTAAAAAATCATACAATGTAATGTAAACATAACCTAACAATTTCTAAGTCATAATTTTAATTTTTTTTTTTTAGAGGGTATAGTTTACACAAACCCCACTTTGATTAATAACGTTTTCTTGTGCAACATATGCAACTAACCTTAAATATTATTTTTAAAAAATCATACAATGTAATGTAAACATAACCTAACAATTTCTAAGTCATAATTTTAATTTTTTTTTTAAGTGGGTATAGTTTACACAAAAACCACTTTGATTAATAACGTTTTCTGTTGCAACCATATGCAACTAACCTTAAATATTATTTTTAAAAATCATACAATGTAATGTAAACATAACCTAACAATTTCTAAGTCATAATTTTAATTTTTTTTTTTAAAGGGTAATATGTACACAAACCCCACTTTGTTTAATAACGTTTTTGTGAAAGATTTGCAACTAACCTTAAATTATTTTTTAAAAATCATACAATGTAATGTAAACATAACCTAACAATTTCTAAGTCATAATTTTAATTTTTTTTTTTAAAGGGTATAGTTTACACAAAAACCACTTTAATTAATAACGTTTTCTGTTGCAACCATATGCAACTAACCTTAAATATTATTTTTAAAAAATCATACAATGTAATGTAAACATAACCTAACAATTTCTAAGTCATAATTTTAATTTTTTTTTTAGTGGGTATAGGTTTTACAAAAAACACTTTGATTAATAACGTTTTCTGTTGCAACCATATGCAACTAACCTTAAATATTATTTTTAAAAAATCATACAATGTAATGTAAACATAACCTAACAATTTCTAAGTCATAATTTTAATTTTTTTTTTAAAGTGGGTATAGGATTACACAAAAACCACTTTGATTAATAACGTTTTCTGTTGCAACCATATGCAACTAACCTTAAATATTATTTTTAAAAAATCATACAATGTAATGTAAACATAACCTAACAATTTCTAAGTCATAATTTTAATTTTTTTTTTTAGTGGGTATAGGTTTACACAAAAACCACTTTGATTAATAACGTTTTCTGTTGCAACCATATGCAACTAACCTTAAATATTATTTTTAAAAAATCATACAATGTAATGTAAACATAACCTAACAATTTCTAAGTCATAATTTTAATTTTTTTTTTTTAAAGGGTATAGTTTTACACAAAAACCACTTTAATTAATAACGTTTTCTGTTGCAACCATATGCAACTAACCTTAAATATTATTTTTAAAAAATCATACAATGTAATGTAAACATAACCTAACAATTTCTAAGTCATAATTTTAATTTTTTTTTTTAAGTGGTATAGTTTTTACACAAAAACCACTTTGATTAATAACGTTTTCTGTTGCAACCATATGCAACTAACCTTAAATATTATTTTAAAAAATCATACAATGTAATGTAAACATAACCTAACAATTTCTAAGTCATAATTTTAATTTTTTTTTTTAAAGGGTATAGTTTTACACAAAACCACTTTAATTAATAACGTTTTCTGTTGCAACATATGCAACTAACCTTAAATATTATTTTTAAAAATCATACAATGTAATGTAAACATAACCTAACAATTTCTAAGTCATAATTTTAATTTTTTTTTTTTAGAGGGTATAATGTACACAAAAACCACTTTGTTTAATAACGTTTTCTTGTGCAAAGATATGCAACTAACCTTAAATATTATTTTTAAAAAATCATACAATGTAATGTAAACATAACCTAACAATTTCTAAGTCATAATTTTAATTTTTTTTTTAAGTGGGTATAGTTTTACACAAAAACCACTTTGATTAATAACGTTTTCTGTTGCAACCATATGCAACTAACCTTAAATATTATTTTTAAAAAATCATACAATGTAATGTAAACATAACCTAACAATTTCTAAGTCATAATTTTAATTTTTTTTTTAAAGGGTATAATGTACACAAACCCCACTTTGATTAATAACGTTTTTTGTGAACATATGCAACTAACCTTAAATATAATTTTTTAAAAAATCATACAATGTAATGTAAACATAACCTAACAATTTCTAAGTCATAATTTGAATTTTTTTTTTTTAAAGGGTATAGTTTTACACAAAAACCACTTTAATTAATAACGTTTTCTGTTGCAACCATATGCAACTAACCTTAAATATTATTTTTAAAAATCATACAATGTAATGTAAACATAACCTAACAATTTCTAAGTCATAATTTTAATTTTTTTTTTTTAAGGGTATAGTTTTACACAAAAACCACTTTAATTAATAACGTTTTCTGTTGCAACCATATGCAACTAACCTTAAATATTATTTTTAAAAAATCATACAATGTAATGTAAACATAACCTAACAATTTCTAAGTCATAATTTTAATTTTTTTTTTAGTGGGTATAGGTTTTACACAAAAACCACTTTGATTAATAACGTTTTCTGTTGCAACCATATGCAACTAACCTTAAATATTATTTTTAAAAAATCATACAATGTAATGTAAACATAACCTAACAATTTCTAAGTCATAATTTTAATTTTTTTTTTTTAGAGGGTATATTTACACAAACCCCACTTTGTTAATAACGTTTTCTTTGCAAACCATATGCAACTAACCTTAAATATAATTTTTAAAAAATCATACAATGTAATGTAAACATAACCTAACAATTTCTAAGTCATAATTTTAATTTTTTTTTTTTTAAAGGGTATAGTTTTACACAAAAACCACTTTAATTAATAACGTTTTCTGTTGCAACCATATGCAACTAACCTTAAATATTATTTTTAAAAAATCATACAATGTAATGTAAACATAACCTAACAATTTCTAAGTCATAATTTTAATTTTTTTTTTAAGTGGGTATAGTTTACACAAAAACCACTTTGATTAATAACGTTTTCTATTGCAACCATATGCAACTAACCTTAAATATTATTTTTAAAAAATCATACAATGTAATGTAAACATAACCTAACAATTTCTAAGTCATAATTTGAATTTTTTTTTTTTTAAAGGGTATAGTTTTACACAAAAACCACTTTGATTAATAACGTTTTCTGTTGCAACCATATGCAACTAACCTTAAATATTATTTTTAAAAAATCATTTAATGTAATATAAACATAACCTAACAATTTCTAAGTCATAATTTTAATTTTTTTTTTTTAGAGGGTATAATTTACACAAACCCCACTTTTTTAATAACGTTTTCTTGTGCAACATATGCAACTAACCTTAAATAATTTTTAAAAAATCATACAATGTAATGTAAACATAACCTAACAATTTCTAAGTCATAATTTTAATTTTTTTTTTAAGTGGGTATAGGATTACACAAAAACCACTTTGATTAATAACGTTTTCTGTTGCAACCATATGCAACTAACCTTAAATATATTTTTAAAAATCATACAATGTAATGTAAACATAACCTAACAATTTCTAAGTCATAATTTTAATTTTTTTTTTTAAAGGGTAATAAGTACACAAACCCACTTTGATTAATAACGTTTTCTGTGCAAAGATATGCAACTAACCTTAAATATTATTTTTAAAAAATCATACAATGTAATGTAAACATAACCTAACAATTTCTAAGTCATAATTTGAATTTTTTTTTTTTTAAAGGGTATAGTTTTACACAAAAACCACTTTAATTAATAACGTTTTCTGTTGCAACCATATGCAACTAACCTTAAATATTATTTTTAAAAAATCATACAATGTAATGTAAACATAACCTAACAATTTCTAAGTCATAATTTTAATTTTTTTTTAGTGGGTATAGTTTACACAAAAACACTTTGATTAATAACGTTTTCTGTTGCAACCATATGCAACTAACCTTAAATATTATTTTTAAAAATCATTAATGTAATGTAAACATAACCTAACAATTTCTAAGTCATAATTTGAATTTTTTTTTTTAAAGGGTATAAGTTTTACACAAAAACCACTTTAATTAATAACGTTTTCTGTTGCAACCATATGCAACTAACCTTAAATATTATTTTTAAAAAATCATACAATGTAATGTAAACATAACCTAACAATTTCTAAGTCATAATTTTAATTTTTTTTTTTAGTGGGTATAGGTTTTCACAAAAAACACTTTGATTAATAACGTTTTCTGTTGCAACCATATGCAACTAACCTTAAATATTATTTTTAAAAAATCATACAATGTAATGTAAACATAACCTAACAATTTCTAAGTCATAATTTTAATTTTTTTTTTAAAGGGGTTAGGATTACACAAAAACCACTTTGATTAATAACGTTTTCTGTTGCACCATATGCAACTAACCTTAAATATTATTTTAAAAAATCATACAATGTAATGTAAACATAACCTAACAATTTCTAAGTCATAATTTTAATTTTTTTTTTTTAGTGGGTATAGGTTTACACAAAAACCACTTTGATTAATAACGTTTTCTGTTGCAACCATATGCAACTAACCTTAAATATTATTTTAAAAAATCATACAATGTAATGTAAACATAACCTAACAATTTCTAAGTCATAATTTTAATTTTTTTTAGTGGGTATAGATTACACAAAAACCACTTTGATTAATAACGTTTTCTGTTGCAACCATATGCAACTAACCTTAAATATTATTTTAAAAAATCATACAATGTAATGTAAACATAACCTAACAATTTCTAAGTCATAATTTTAATTTTTTTTTTTTAAGGGTATAGTTTTACACAAAACCACTTTAATTAATAACGTTTTCTGTTGCAATCATATGCAACTAACCTTAATATTATTTTTAAAAAATCATACAATGTAATGTAAACATAACCTAACAATTTCTAAGTCATAATTTTAATTTTTTTTTAAGTGGGTTAGGTTTACACAAAAACCACTTTGATTAATAACGTTTTCTGTTGCAACCATATGCAACTAACCTTAAATATTATTTTTAAAAATCATACAATGTAATGTAAACATAACCTAACAATTTCTAAGTCATAATTTTAATTTTTTTTTTTAAAGGGTATAGTTTTACACAAAAACCACTTTGATTAATAACGTTTTCTGTTGCAAACATATGCAACTAACCTTAAATATTATTTTTAAAAAATCATTATGTAATGTAAACATAACCTAACAATTTCTAAGTCATAATTTTAATTTTTTTTTTTTAGAGGGTATAATTTACACAAACCCCACTTTGTTTAATAACGTTTTTGTGCAAATTTTTGCAACTAACCTTAAATATAATTTTTAAAAAATCATACAATGTAATGTAAACATAACCTAACAATTTCTAAGTCATAATTTTAATTTTTTTTTTAAGTGGGTATAGTTTTACACAAAAACCACTTTGATTAATAACGTTTTCTGTTGCAACATATGCAACTAACCTTAAATATTATTTTTAAAAAATCATACAATGTAATGTAAACATAACCTAACAATTTCTAAGTCATAATTTTAATTTTTTTTTTTAAAGGGTAATATGTACACAAACCCCACTTTGTTTAATAACGTTTTTTGTGCAAAGATATGCAACTAACCTTAAATATATTTTTAAAAATCATACAATGTAATGTAAACATAACCTAACAATTTCTAAGTCATAATTTGAATTTTTTTTTTTTAAAGGGATAGTTTTACACAAAACCACTTTATTAATAACGTTTTCTGTTGCAACCATATGCAACTAACCTTAAATATTATTTTTAAAAATCATACAATGTAATGTAAACATAACCTAACAATTTCTAAGTCATAATTTTAATTTTTTTTTTTTAGAGGGTAATAATGTACACAAACCCCACTTTGTTTAATAACGATTTATTGTGAAATATTT
>NW_021014611.1:0-7495 GCF_003676215.2 Rhopalosiphum maidis
TTAATCACTCTACACAAACTAAAAAAAAAAAATTCAAATTTAAGACTTCAAAATGGTTTTTCATTGTTTATTTGACATTCTAATAGTTTCTAAAAATAATATTTAAGGTAATTTGCACATCGGTGCACCATAAAACGTATTAAAGTAATTGGGGGTTGAATCACCGAAACCACAAAAAAAAAAAATTCAATTTAAGACTTCAAAATGGTTTTTCATTGTTTATTTTACATTCTAATAGTTTCTAAAAATAATATTTAAGGTATTTGCACATCGTGCACCATAAAACGTATTAAAGTAATTGGGTTTGAATCACCCAAAACCCACAAAAATCAAAATTCAAATTTAAGACTTCAAAATGGTTTTTCATTGTTTATTTGACATTCTAATAGTTTTAAAAATAATATTTAAGGTGATTAGCACATTGGTGCACCAGACATCGTTAATAAACGAATAGAATGTTAAATCACTCTACACAAACTAAAAAAAAAATTCAAATTTAAGACTTCAAAATGTTTTTCATTGTTTATTTGATACATTCTAATAGTTTCTAAAATAATATTTTAAGGTTATTAGCACATCGGTGCACCATAAAACGTTATTAAAGTAATTGGTGTTGAATCACCCAAAACCCACAAAAAAATAAAAATCAAATTTAAGACTTCAAAATGGTTTTTCATTGTTTATTTACATTCTAATAGTTTTTAAAAATTATATTTAAGGTGATAAGCACATTGGTGCACCGGACATCGTTAATAAACGAATAGAAGGTTTAATCACTCTACACAAACAAAAAAAAAAAAAATTCAAATTTAAGACTTCAAAATGGTTTTTCATTGTTTATTTGACATTCTAATAGTTTTCTAAAAATAATATTTAAGGTATTTGCACATCGGTGCACCATAAAACGTAATTAAAGTAATGGGGTTGAATCACCGAAAACCATCAAAAAAAAAAAATTCAAATTTAAGACTTCAAAATGGTTTTTCATTGTTTATTTTACATTCTAATAGTTTCTAAAAATAATATTTAAGGTTATTTGCACATCGGTGCACCATAAAACGTAATTAAGTAATTGGGGTTGAATCACCCAAAACCCACAAAAAATCAAAATTCAAATTTAAGACTTCAAAATGGTTTTTCATTGTTTATTTGACATTCTAATAGTTTTTAAAAATAATATTTAAGGTGATTAGCACATTGGTGCACCAGACATCGTTAATAAACGAATAGAAGGTTAAATCACTCTACACAAACTAAAAAAAAAAAAATTCAAATTTAAGACTTCAAAATGGTTTTTCATTGTTTATTTGACATTCTATAAGTTTCTTAAAATAATATTTAAGGTTATTAACACATCGGTGCACCAGAAAATGTTATTAAACTAATTGAGGTTGAATCACCCAAACCCCAAAAATCAAAATTCAAATTTAAGACTTCAAAATGGTTTTTCATTGTTTATTTGACATTCTAATAGTTTCTAAAAATAATATTTAAGGTTATTGCACATCGGTGCACCATAAAACGTAATTAAAGTAATTGGGGTTTGAATCACCCAAAACCCACAAAAAAAAAATTCAAATTTAAGACTTCAAAATGGTTTTTCATTGTTTATTTGACATTCTAATAGTTTTTAAAAATAATATTTAAGGTGATTAGCACATTGGTGCACCAGACATCGTTAATAAACGAATAGAAGGTTTAAATCACTCTACACAAACTAAAAAAAAAAAAATTCAAATTTAAGACTTCAAAATGGTTTTTCATTGTTTATTTGACATTCTAATAGTTTTTAAAAATAATATTTAAGGTGATTTGCACATTGGTGCACCAGACATCGTTAATAAACGAATAGAAGGTTAAATCACTCTACAACAACTAAAAAAAAAAAATTCAAATTTAAGACTTCAAAATGGTTTTTCATTGTTTATTTGACATTCTATAGTTTCTAAAAATAATATTTAAGGTTATTAACACATCGGTGCACCAGAAAATGTTATTAAACTAATTGAGGGTTGAATCACCCAAAACCCACAAAAAATCAAAATTCAAATTTAAGACTTCAAAATGGTTTTTCATTGTTTATTTTACATTCTAAGAGTTTTAAAAATTATATTTAAGGTGATAAGCACATTGGTGCACCGGACCTCGTTAATAAACGAATAGATGTTAAAATCACTCTACACAACTAAAAAAAAAAATTCAAATTTAAGACTTCAAAATGTTTTTTCATTGTTTATTGACATTCTATATAGTTTCTAAAAATAATATTTTAAGGTAATTTTGCACATCGGTGCACCATAAACGTAATTAAGTAATTGGGTTTGAAAACACCCAAACCCACAAAAAATCAAAATTCAAATTTAAGACTTCAAAAATGTTTTCATTGTTTATTGACATTCTAATAGTTTCTAAAGAATAATATTTAAGGTAATTTGGCACATCGGTGCACCATAACACGTAATTAAAGTAATTGGGGGGTTGAATCACCGAAAACCATCAAAAAAATAAAAATTCAGATTTAAGACTTCAACATGATTTTTCATTGTTTATTTTACATTCTAATTGTTTTTAAAAATAATATTTTAGGTGATTAGCACATTGGTGCACCAGACATCGTTAATAAACGAATAGAATGTTAAATCACTCTACACAAAGTAAAAAAAAAAATTCAAATTTAAGACTTCAAAATGGTTTTTCATTGTTTATCATACATTCTAATAGTTTCTAAAAATAATATTTAAGGTTATTAGCACATCGGTGCACCATAAAACGTGATTAAAGTAATTGGTGGTTGAATCACCCATCACCCACAAAAAAATAAAAAATCAAATTTAAGACTTCAACATGATTTTACCTTGTTTATTTAACATTCTAAGAGTTTTTAAAAATTATATTTAAGGTGATAAGCACATTGGTGCACCGGACATCGTTAATAAACGAATAGAAGGTTTAATCACTCTACACAAACTAAAAAAAAAAAAATTCAAATTTAAGACTTCAAAATGGTTTTTCATTGTTTATTTGACATTCTAATAGTTTTTAAAAATAATATTTAAGGTGATTAGCACATTGGTGAACCAGACATCGTTAATAAACGAATAGAAGGTTAAATCACTCTAAACAAACTAAAAAAAAAAAATTCAAATTTAAGACTTCAAAATGGTTTTTCATTGATTATTTGACATTCTATAAGTTTCTAAAAATAATATTTATGGTTATTAACACATCGGTGCACCAGAAAATGTTATTAAACTAATTGAGGGTTGAATCACCCAAAACCCACAAAAAATCAATATTCAAATTTAAGACTTCAAAATGGTTTTTCATTGTTTATTTGACATTCTAATAGTTTCTAAAAATAATATTTAAGGTAATTTGCACATCGGTGCACCATAAAACGTAATTAAAGTAATTGGGGTTTGAATCACCCAAAACCCACAAAAAATCAAAATTCAAATTTAAGACTTCAAAATGGTTTTTCATTGTTTATTTGACATTCTAATAGTTTCTAAAAATAATATTTAAGGTAATTTGCACATCGGTGCACCATAAAACGTATTAAAGTATTGGGGGTTGAATCACACCGAAAACCATCAAAAAAATAAAAATTCAGATTTAAGACTTCAACATGATTTTTCATTGTTTATTTTACATTCTAATTGTTTTTAAAAATAATATTTTAGGTGATTAGCACATTGGTGCACCAGACATCGTTAATAAACGAATAGAATGTTAAATCACTCTACACAAAGTAAAAAAAAAAAATTCAAATTTAAGACTTCAAAATGGTTTTTCATTGTTTATCATACATTCTAATAGTTTCTAAAAATAATATTTAAGGTTATTAGCACATCGGTGCACCATAAAACGTGATTAAAGTAATTGGTGGTTGAATCACCCATCACCCACAAAAAAATAAAAAATCAAATTTAAGACTTCAACATGATTTTACCTTGTTTATTTAACATTCTAAGAGTTTTTAAAAATTATATTTAAGGTGATAAGCACATTGGTGCACCGGACATCGTTAATAAACGAATAGAAGGTTTAATCACTCTACACAAACTAAAAAAAAAAAAATTCAAATTTAAGACTTCAAAATGGTTTTTCATTGAATATTTGACATTCTAATAGTTTCTAAAAATAATATTTAAGGTAATTTGCACATCGGTGCACCATAAAACGTAATTAAAGTAATTGGGGGTTGAATCACCGAAAACCATCAAAAAAAAAAAAATTCAGATTTAAGACTTCAAAATGCTTTTTCATTGTTTATTTTACATTCTAATAGTTTCTACAAATAATATTTAAGGTTATTTGCACATCGGTGCACCATAAAACGTAATTAAAGTAATTGGGGTTTGAATCACCCAAAACCCACAAAAAATCAAAATTCAAATTTAAGACTTCAAAATGGTTTTTCATTGTTTATTTGACATTCTAATAGTTTTTAAAAATAATATTTAAGGTGATTAGCACATTGGTGAACCAGACATCGTTAATAAACGAATAGAAGGTTAAATCACTCTAAACAAACTAAAAAAAAAAAAATTCAAATTTAAGACTTCAAAAATGGTTTTTCATTGATTATTTGACATTCTATAAGTTTCTAAAAATAATATTTATGGTTATTAACACATCGGTGCACCAGAAAATGTTATTAAACTATTGAGGGTTGAATCACCCAAAACCCACAAAAAATCAATATTCAAATTTAAGACTTCAAAATGGTTTTTCATTGTTTATTTGACATTCTAATAGTTTCTAAAAATAATATTTAAAGTAATTTGCACATCGGTGCACCATAAAACGTAATTAAAGTAATTGGGGTTGGAATCACCCAAAACCCACAAAAAATCAAAATTCAAATTTAAGACTTCAAAATGGTTTTTCATTGTTTATTTGACATTCTAAAAGTTTCTAAAAATAATATTTAAGGTAATTTGCACATCGGTGCACCATAAAACGTAATTAAAGTAATTGTGGGTTGAATCACCGAAAACCATCAAAAAAATAAAAATTCAGATTTAAGACTTCAAAATGATTTTTCATTGTTTATTTTACATTCTAATTGTTTTTAAAAATAATATTTTAGGTGATTAGCACATTGGTGCACCAGACATCGTTAATAAACTAATAGAATGTTAAATCACTCTACACAAAGTAAAAAAAAAAAATTCAAATTTAAGACTTCAAAATGGTTTTTCATTGTTTATCATACATTCTAATAGTTTCTAAAAATAATATTTAAGGTTATTAGCACATCGGTGCACCATAAAACGTGATTAAAGTAATTGGTGGTTGAATCACCCATCACCCACAAAAAAATAAAAAATCAAATTTAAGACTTCAAAATGGTTTTTCATTGATTATTTGACATTCTAATAGTTTCTAAAAATAATATTTAAGGTAATTTGCACATCGGTGCACCAGACATCGTTAATAAACGAATAGAAGGTTAAATCACTCTACACAAACTAAAAAAAAAAAAATTCAAATTTAAGACTTCAAAATGGTTTTTCATTGATTATTTGACATTCTATAAGTTTCTAAAAATAATATTTATGGTTATTAACACATCGGTGCACCAGAAAATGTTATTAAACTAATTGAGGGTTGAATCACCCAAAACCCACAAAAAATCAATATTCAAATTTAAGACTTCAAAATGGTTTTTCATTGTTTATTTTACATTCTAAGAGTTTTTAAAAATTATATTTAAGGTGATAAGCACATTGGTGCACCGGACATCGTTAATAAACGAATAGAATGTTAATCACTCTACACAAACTAAAAAAAAAAATTCAAATTTAAGACTTCAAAATGGTTTTTCATTGTTTATTTGACATTCTAATAGTTTCTAAAAATAATATTTAAGGTAATTTGCACATCGGTGCACCATAAAACGTAATTAAAGTAATTGGGGGTTGAATCACCGAAAACCATCAAAAAAATAAAAATTCAGATTTAAGACTTCAACATGATTTTCCTTGTTTATTTTACATTCTAATTGTTTTTAAAAATAATATTTTAGGTGATTAGCACATTGGTGCACCAGACATCGTTAATAAACGAATAGAATGTTAAATCACTCTACACAAAGTAAAAAAAAAAATTAAAATTAAGACTTCAAAATGGTTTTTCATTGTTTATCATACATTCTAATAGTTTCTAAAAATAATATTTAAGGTTATTAGCACATCGGTGCACCATAAAACGTGATTAAAGTAATTGGTGGTTGAATCACCCATCACCCACAAAAAAATAAAAAATCAAATTTAAGACTTCAACATGATTTTACCTTGTTTATTTAACATTCTAAGAGTTTTTAAAAATTATATTTAAGGTGATAAGCACATTGGTGCACCGGACATCGTTAATAAACGAATAGAATGTTAAATCACTCTACACAAACTAAAAAAAAAAAATTCAAATTTAAGACTTCAAAATGGTTTTTCATTGTTTATTTTACATTCTAATTGTTTTTAAAAATAATATTTTAGGTGATTAGCACATTGGTGCACCAGACATCGTTAATAAATGAAAAGAAGATTTAATCACTCTACACAAACTAAAAAAAAAAAAATTCAAATTTAAGACTTCAAAATGGTTTTTTATTGATTATTTGACATTCTAATAGTTTCTAAAAATAATATTTAAGGTAATTTGCACATCGGTGCACCATAAAACGTAATTAAAGTAATTGGGGTTGAATCACCGAAACCATCAAAAAAATAAGAAATTCAGATTTAGACTTCAAAAAGGTTTTTCATTGATTATTTTACATTCTATAGTTTCTAACAAAATAATATTAAGGTTACTTAACACATCGTGGTCACGCAGAAAATGTTATTAAACTAATTGAGGATTGATCGACACCCAAAACCATCAAAAAAATAAAAATTCAAATTTAAGACTTCAAAAGGTTTTTCATTGTTTATTTGACATTCTAATAGTTTCTAAAAATAATATTTAAGGTATTCGCACATCGGTGCACCATAAAACGTAATTAAAGTAATTGGGGGTTGAATCACCCAAACCCACAAAAATCAAAATTCAAATTTAAGACTTCAAAATGGTTTTTCATTGTTTATTTGACATTCTAATAGTTTCTAAAAATAATATTAAGGTGATTTGCACATCGGTGCACCATAAAACGTAATTAAAGTAATGGGGTTGAATCACCGAAAACCACAAAAAAAAAAAATTCAAATTTAAGACTTCAAAATGGTTTTTCATTGTTTATTTTACATTCTAATTGTTTTAAAAAATAATATTTAGGTGATTAGCACATTGGTGCACCAGACATCGTTAATAAACGAATAGAAGTTAAATCACTCTACACAAACTAAAAAAAAAAAATTCAAATTTAAGACTTCAAAATGGTTTTTCATTGTTTATTTGACATTCTAATAGTTTCTAAAATAATATTTAAGGTATTGCACATCGGTGCACCATAAAACGTAATTAAAGTAATTGGTGGTTGAATCACCCA
>NW_021014612.1:0-4992 GCF_003676215.2 Rhopalosiphum maidis
TTCTAATTAATCCCAAAAACTCTTGAATGTCTTGGTTTTACAATCAGTTAAAATTGAAAATTTGGGAATTTAGAACTTTTTCATCTAAAAATCATTGAATTTTTAGATGAAGCACTTAATATTCCCATTAATTTTATATTTATTGGCAGAGTCCATAGTATTCCTTGTAATCATGGAATTTAATCTTAAAAAACACACAACTCTTGAATTTCTAATGTAGGAAACATATTTCATTAAAATACCATAATAGTAAAAGAATATATTAATGAAAACCATGAATTCCTAGAATCAGGGTCTAAAAACTGAAATTCAAATGGTTTTTGAATGCCACGATAAAACACTCAGTAATCATTGAAAATAATGGAATATTAAACTAATTCACCAAAAGTCCTGAATTTCTGGATGAAACACTTTAAAGATTTGATAACAATTGAGAATAACTTAAAAATCCCAAGAAATCTTGATTTTCTACGTAGCTCATCGTATTCCTTTAAAAACCATGGAATGTTTTCTAATTAATCCCAAAAACTCTTGAATGTCTTGGTTTTACAATCAGTTAAAATTGAAAATTTTGGAATTTAGATCTTATTTATCTAAAAAATCATTGAATTTCTATATGAAGCACTTAATATTCCATGGATTGTTTTCTAATTAATCCCAAAAACTCTTGAATGTCTTGGTTTTACAATCAGTTAAAATTGAAAATTTAGGAATTTAGAACTTGTACACACAAAAAAATCATTGAATTTCTAGATGAAGCACTCTATATTCTATGGGAATATTTGAGGAATAACTAAAAAATCCCAAGAAATCTTGAATTTTCTAACGTAGCACATCGTATTCCTTTAAAAACCATGGATTGTTTTCTAATTAATCCCAAAAACTCTTGAATGTCTTGGTTTTAAAATCAGTTAAAATTGAAAAATTTGGGAATTTACAACTTTTTCATGTAAAATATCATTGAATTTTTAGATAAAGCACTTAATATTCCCATTAAATTTTATATTTATTGACGTAGTCCATAGTATTCCTTGTAATTCATGGACTTTAATCTTAATAAACACACAAACTCTTGAATTTCTTAATGTAGGAAACAATATTTCATTAAAATACCATAATAGTAAAAGAATATATTAATGAAACACCATGAATTCCTAGAGAATCTGGGTCTAAAAACTGAAATTCAAAATGGTTTTTGAATGCCACGTTAAAACACTCAGTAATCATTGAAAATAATGGAATATTAAACTAATTCACCAAAAAGTCCTGAATTTTCTGGATGAAACACTTTAAAGATTTTGATAACAATTGAAGAATTACTTAAAAATCCCAAGAAATCTTGAATTTTCAAACGTAGCTCATCGTATTCCTTTAAAACCATGGAATGTTTTCTAATTAATCCAAAAAACTCTTGAATGTCTTGGTTTTACAATCAGTTAAAATTGAAAATTTTGGAATTTAGAACTTTTCATCTAAAAATTCATTGAATTTCTAGATGAAGCACTTAATATTCCCATTAAATTTTATATTTATTGACGTAGTCCATAGTATTCCTTGTAATTCATGGAATTTAATCTTAATAAACACACAAACTCTTGAATTTCTTAATGTAGGACAATATTTCATTAAAATACCATAATAGTAAAAGAATATTAATGAAACACCATGAATTCCTAGAGAATCAGGGTCTAAAAACTGAAATTCAAAATGTTTTTGAATGCCACGATAAAACACTCAGTAATCATTGAAATAATGGAATATTAATAATTCACCAAAAAGTCCTGAATTTTCTGATGAAACACTTTAAAGATTTGATAACAATTGAAGAATACTTAAAAATCCCAAGAAATCTTGAATTTTTAACGTAGCTCATCGTATTCCTTTAAAAACCATGGAATGTTTTCTAATTAATCCCAAAAACTCTTGAATGTCTTGGTTTTACAATCAGTTAAAATTGAAAAATTTTGGAATTTAGAACTTTTTCATCTAAAAAATCATTGAATTTCTAGATGAAGCACTTAATATTCCCATAAATTTTATATTTATTGACGTAGTCCATAGTATTCCTTGTAATTCATGGAATTTAATCTTAATAAACACACAAACTCTTGAATTTCATAATGTAGGAAACAATTTTCATTAAAATACCATAATAGTAAAAGAATATATTAATGAAACACCATGAATTCCTGAGAATCAGGGTCTAAAAACTGAAATTCAAAATGTTTTTGAATGCCACGATAAAACACTCAGTAATCATTGAAAATAATGGAATATTAAACTAATTCACCAAAAGTACTGAATTTTCTGGATGTAACACTTTAAAGACTTTGATAACAATTGACGAATAACATAAAAATCCCAAGAAATCGAATTTTTTAACGAAGCATATGTATTCCTTAAAAACCTTTGGAATGAATTCTAATTAAACCCAAAAACTCTTGAATTCTTGGTTTTACAATCAGTTAAAATTGAAAATTTTGGAATTTAGATCTTATTCATCTAAAAATTCATTGAATTTCTAGATGAAGCACTTAATATTCCCATTAATTTTATATTTATTGGCGTAGTCCATAGTATTCCTTGTAATTCATGGAATTAATCTTAATAAACACACAACTCTTGAATTTCATAATGTAGGAAACAATATTTCATTAAAATACCATAATAGTAAAAGAATATATTAATGAAACACCATGAATTCCTAGAGAATCAGGGTCTAAAAACTGAAATTCAAATGTTTTTTGATTCCACGATAAAACAATCAGTGATCTTTGAAAATATGGAATATTAAATAATTTCACCAAAAAGTCCTGAATTTTCTGGATGTAACACTTTAAAGACTTTGATAACAATTGACGAATAACATAAAAATCCCAAGAATATCGAATTTTTACGAAGCATATTGTATTCCGTAAAAAGCTTTGGAATGAATTCTAATTAAACCCCAAAACTCTTGAATTTCTTGGTTTTAAAATCAGTTAAAATTGAAAATTTAGGAATTTAGAACTTATTCACAAAAGAATTCATTGAATTTCTTGATAAAGAACTCTATATTCTATGGGAATATTTGAGGAATAACTTAAAAATCCCAGAAATCTTGAATTTTCTAACGTAGCTCATCGTATTGCTTTAAAAACCATGGAATGTTTTCTAATTAATCCCAAAAAACTCTTGAATGTCTTGGTTTAAATCAGTTAAAATTGAAAATTTGGGAATTTACACTTTTTTCATGTAAAAACATTGAATTTCTAGATGAAGCACTTATATTCCCATTAAATTTTATATTTATTGACGTAGTCCATAGTATTCCTTGTAATACATGGACTTTAATCTTAAAAAACACCAAACTCTTGAATTTCTTAATGTAGGAAACAATATTTCATTAAAATACCATAGTAGTAAAAGAATATATTAATGAAACACCATGAATTCCTGAAGAATCAGGGTCTAAAAACTGAAATTCAAAATGGTTTTTGAATGCCACGATAAAACACTCAGTAATCATTGAAAATAATGGAATATTAAACTAATTCACCAAAAAGTACTGAATTTTCTGGATGTAACACTTTAAGGCTTAGATAACAATTGACAAATACTTAAAATCCCAAGAAATCTTGAATTTTCTAACGTAGCTCATCGTATTCCTTTAAAAACCATGGATTGTTTTCTAATTAATCCCAAAAACTCTTGAATTCTTGGTTTTACAATCAGTTAAAATTGAAAATTTTGGAATTTAGAATTTTTTCATCTAAAAAAATCATTGAATTTTTAGATGAAGCACTTAATATTCCCATTAAATTTTATATTTATTGACGTAGTCCATAGTATTCCTTGTAATTCATGGAATTTAATCTTAATAAACACACAAACTCTTGAATTTCATAATGTAGGAAACAATATTCATTAAAATACCATAATAGTAAAAGAATATATTAATGAAACACCATGAATTCCTAGAGAATCAGGGTCTAAAAACTGAAATTCAAAATGTTTTTGAATTCCACGATAAAACAATCAGTGATCTTTGAAAATAATGGAATATTAAATAATTCACCAAAAGTCCTGAATTTTCTGGATAAACACTTTAAAGACTTTGATAACAATTGACGAATTACTTAAAAAATCCCAAGAAATATCGAATTTTTGACGAAGCATATTGTATTCCTTAAAAAGCTTTGGAATGAATTCTAATTAAACCCAAAAACTCTTGAATTTCTTGGTTTTACAATCAGTTAAAATTGAAAATTTGGAATTTAGAACTTATACACACAAAAATCATTGAATTTCTTGAAAAGAACTCTATATCTATGGAATATTTGAGGAATAACTTAAAATCCCAAGAAATCTTGAATTTTCTAACGTAGCTCATCGTATGCTTTAAAAACCATGGAATGTTTTCTAATTAATCCCAAAACTCTTGAATGTCTTGGTTTTTAAAATCAGTTAAAATTGAAAATTTGGAATTTACAACTTTTTCATCTAAAAATTCATTGAATTTCTAGATGAAGCACTTAATATTCCCATTAAATTTTATATTTATTGACGTAGTCCATAGTATTCTTTGTAATACATGGACTTTAATCTTAAAAACACACAAACTCTTGAATTCTTAATGTAGGAAACAATATTTCATTAAAATACCATAGTAGTAAAGAATATATTAATGAAACACCATGAATTCTGAAGAATCAGTGTCTAAAAAACTGAAATTCAAAATGGTTTTTGAATGCCACGATAAAACACTCAGTAATCATTGAAAATAATGGAATATTAACTAATTCACCAAAAAGTACTGTATTTTCTGGGATGTAACACTTTAAAGGCATAGATAACAATTGACGAATAACTTAAAAATCCAAGAAATCTGAATTTTCTACGTAGCTATCGTATTCCTTTAAAAACCATGGATTGTTTCTAATTAATCCCAAAAACTCTTGAATTTCTTGGTTTTACAATCAGTTAAAATTGAAAATTTGGAATTTAGAACTT
>NW_021014613.1:0-31457 GCF_003676215.2 Rhopalosiphum maidis
TAGTTTAATAACATTTTCTGGTGCACCGATGTGCTAATAACCTTAAATATTATTTTTAGAAACTATTAGAATGTCAAATAAACAATGAAAAACCATTTTGAAGTCTTAAATTTGAATTTTTTTTTTTTAGGTTGTGTAGAGTGATTAACCTTCTATTCGTTTATTAACGATGTCTGGTGCACCGATGTTTTAATAACCTTAAATATTATTTTTAAAAACAATTAGAATGTAAAATAAACAATGAAAAATCATGTTGAAGTCTTAAATTTGAATTTTGATTTTTTGTGGGTTTGGGTGATTCAACCCCCAATTACTTAATTACGTTTTATGGTGCACCGATGTGCAAATAACCTTAAATATTATTTTTAGAAACTATTAGAATGTCAAATAAACAATGAAAAACCATTTTGAAGTCTTAAATTTGAATTTTTTTTTTTTAGTTTGTGTAGAGTGATTTAACATTCTATTCGTTTATTAACGATGTCTGGTGCACCGATGTGCTTATCACCTTAAATATTATTTTTAAAAACATTTAGAATGTAAAATAACAATGAAAACCATTTTGAAGCTTAATTTTGAATTTTGATTTTTTGTGGGTTTTCGGGTGATTCAACCCTCAATTAGTTTAATAACATTTTCTGGTGCACCGATGTGCAAATACCTTAAATATTATTTTAGAAACTATTAGAATGTCAAATAAACAATGAAAAACCATTTTGAAGTCTTAAATTTGAATTTTTTTTTTTAGTTTGTGTAGAGTGATTTAAACCTTCTATTCGTTTATTAACGATGTCCTGTGCACCAATGTGCTTAATCACCTTAAATATAATTTTAAAACTCTTAGAATGTAAAATAAACAATGAAAAACCATTTTGAAGTCTTAAATTTGAATTTTGATTTTTTGTGGGTTTTGGGTGATTCAACCCTCAATTAGTTTACTAACATTTTCTGGTGCACCGATGTGCAAATAACCTTAAATATTATTTTTAGAAACTCTTAGAATGTCAAATAAAACAATGGAAAAACCCAATTTGAAGTCTTAAAATTGAATTTATTTTTGTGGGTTTGGGTGATTCAACCCCCAATTAGTTTAATTACGTTTTATAGTGCACACGATGTTTTAATAACTAAATATTATTTTTAAAAACAATTAGAAGTAAATAAACAATGAAAAATATGTTGAAGCTTAAATCTGAATTTTTATTGTTTGATGGTTTTCGGTGATTCATCCCCCACTTACTTTAATAGTTTATGGTGCACCGATGTGCAATAACCTTAAATATTATTTTTAGAAACTATTAGAATGTCAATAATCAATGAAAAAACCATTTTGAAGTCTTAAATTTGAATTGATTTTTTTTTTTTTAGTGTTGTAGAGTGATTAACATTCTATTCGTTTATTAACGCTGTACCAAGTGCACAATGTGCTTATCACCTTAATATATTTTAAAAACTCTTAGAATGTAAAATAAACAATGAAAAAACCATTTTGAAGTCTTAATTTGAATTTTGATTTTTGTGGGTTTTGGGTGATTCAATCCTCAATTAGTTTAATAACATTTTCTGGTGCACCGATGTGCTAATAACCTTAAATATTATTTTTAGAAACTATTAGAATGTCAAATAATACATGAAAAACCATTTTGAAGTCTTAAATTTGAATTTTTTTTTTTAGTTTGTGTAGAGTGATTTAACATTCTATTCGTTTATTAACGATGTCTGGTGCACCAATGTGCTTATCACCTTAAATATAATTTTTAAAAACTCTTAGAATGTAAAATAAACAATGAAAAATCATGTTGAAGTCTTAAATTTGAATTTTGATTTTTGTGGGTTTTGGGTGATTCAACCCTCAATTATTTAATAACATTTTCTGGTGCACCGATGTGCTAATAACCTTAAATATTATTTTTAGAAACTATAGAATGTCAAATAAACAATGAAAACCATTTTGAAGTCTTAAATTTGAATTTTTTTTTTTAGTTTGTGTAGAGTGATTTAACATTCTATTCGTTTATTAACGATGTCTGGTGCACCGATGTTTTAATAACCTTAAATATTATTTTTAAAAACAATTAGAATGTAAAATAAACAATGAAAAATCATGTTGAAGTCTTAAATTTGAATTTTGATTTTTTGTGGGTTTTGGGTGATTCAACCTCAATTAGTTTAATAACATTTTCTGGTGCACCGATGTGCTAATAACCTTAAATATTATTTTTAGAAACTATTAGAATGTCAAATAAACAATGAAAAACCATTTTGAAGTCTTAAATTTGAATTTTTTTTTTTTAGTTTGTGTAGAGTGATTTAACCTTCTATTCGTTTATTAACGATGTCTGGTGCACCGATGTTTTAATAACCTTAAATATTATTTTTAAAAACAATTAGAATGTAAAATAAACAATGAAAAATCATGTTGAAGTCTTAAATTTGAATTTTGATTTTTTGTGGGTTTTGGGTGATTCAACCCCCAATTACTTTAATTACGTTTTATGGTGCACCGATGTGCAAATAACCTTAAATATTATTTTTAGAAACTATTAGAATGTCAAATAAACAATGAAAAACCATTTTGAAGTCTTAAATTTGAATTTTTTTTTTTTAGTTGTGTAGAGTGATTTAACATTCTATTCGTTTATTAACGATGTCTGGTGCACCGATGTTTTAATAACCTTAAATATTATTTTTAAAAACAATTAGAATGTAAAATAAACAATGAAAAATCATGTTGAAGTCTTAAATTTGAATTTTGATTTTTTGTGGGTTTTGGGTGATTCAACCCTCAATTAGTTTAATAACATTTTCTGGTGCACCGATGTGCAAATAACCTTAAATATTATTTTTAGAAACTATTAGAATGTAAAATAAACAATGAAAAACCATTTTGAAGTCTTAAATTTGAATTTTTTTTTTAGTTGTTGTAGAGTGATTTAACATTTTATTCGTTTATTAACGATGTCCAATGCACCGATGTGAATATCACTTAAATATTATTTTTAGAAACTATTAGAATGTCAAATAAACAATGAAAAACCATTTTGAAGTCTTAAATTTGAATTTTTTTTTTTAGTTTGTGTAGAGTGATTTAACATTCTATTCGTTTATTAACGATGTCCGGTGCACCAATGTCTTATCACCTTAAATATAATTTTTAAAAACTCTTAGAATGTAAAATAAACAATGAAAACCATTTTGAAGTCTTAAATTTGAATTTTGATTTTTTGTGGGTTTCGGTGATTCAACCCTCAATTAGTTTAATAACATTTTCTGGTGCACCGATGTGCTAATAACCTTAAATATTATTTTTAGAAACTATTAGAATGTCAAATAATCAATGAAAAACCATTTTGAAGTCTTAAATTTGAATTTTTTTTTTTTAGTTTGTGTAGAGTGATTTAACATTCTATTCGTTTATTAACGATGTCCGGTGCACCAATGTGCTTATCACCTTAAATATAATTTTTAAAAACTCTTAGAATGTAAAATAAACAATGAAAATCATGTTGAAGTCTTAAATTTGAATTTTGATTTTTTGTGGGTTTTGGGTGATTCAACTCTCAATTAGTTTAATAACATTTTCTGGTGCACCGATGTGCTAATAACCTTAAATATTATTTTTAGAAACTATTAGAATGTCAAATAAACAATGAAAAACCATTTTGAGTCTTAAATTTGAATTTTTTTTTTTAGTTTGTGTAGAGTGATTTAACATTCTATTCGTTTATTAACGATGTCTGGTGCACCGATGTTTTAATAACCTTAAATATTATTTTTAAAAACAATTAGAATGTAAAATAAACAATGAAAAATCATGTTGAAGTCTTAAATTTGAATTTTGATTTTTTGTGGGTTTTGGGTGATTCAACCCTCAATTATTTAATAACATTTTCTGGTGCACCGATGTGCAAATAACCTTAAATATTATTTTTAGAAACTATTAGAATGTCAAATAAACAATGAAAAACCATTTTGAAGTCTTAAATTTGAATTTTTTTTTTTTAGTTTGTGTAGAGTGATTTAACATTCTATTCGTTTATTAACGATGTCCGGTGCACCAATGTGCTTATCACCTTAAATATAATTTTTAAAAACTCTTAGAATGTAAAATAAACAATGAAAAACCATTTGAAGTCTTAAATTTGAATTTTGATTTTTTGTGGGTTTTGGGTGATTCAACTCCTCAATTAGTTTAATAACATTTTCTGGTGCACCGATGTGCTAATAACCTTAAATATTATTTTTAGAAACTATTAGAATGTCAAATAAACAATGAAAAACCATTTTGAAGTCTTAAATTTGAATTTTTTTTTTTTAGTTTGTGTAGAGTGATTTAACATTCTATTCGTTTATTAACGATGTCCTGGTGCACCAATGTGCTTATCACCTTAAATATTATTTTTAAAAACTATTAGAATGTAAAATAAACAATGAAAAATCATTTTGAAGTCTTAAATTTGAATTTTGATTTTTTGTGGGTTTTGGGTGATTCAACCCTCAATTACTTTAATTACGTTTTATGGTGCACCGATGTGCAAATAACCTTAAATATTATTTTTAGAAACTATTAGAATGTCAAATAAACAATGAAAAACCATTTTGAGTCTTAAATTTGAATTTTTTTTTTTAGTTTGTGTAGAGTGATTTAACATTCTATTCGTTTATTAACGATGTCCTGGTGCACCAATGTTTTAATACCTTAAATATTATTTTTAAAAACTACTTAGAATGTAAAATAAACAATGAAAAATCATGTTGAAGTCTTAAATTTGAATTTTGATTTTTTGTGGGTTTTGGGTGATTCAACCCTCAATTAGTTTAATAACATTTTCTGGTGCACCGATGTGCAAATAACCTTAAATATTATTTTTAGAAACTATTAGAATGTAAAATAAACAATGAAAAACCATTTTGAAGTCTTAAATTTGAATTTTTTTTTTTAGTTTGTGTAGAGTGATTTAACATTCTATTCGTTTATTAACGATGTCCGGTGCACCAATGTGCTTATCACCTTAAATATAATTTTTAAAAACTCTTAGAATGTAAAATAAACAATGAAAAACCATTTTGAAGTCTTAAATTTGAATTTTGATTTTTTGTGGGTTTTGGGTGATTCAACTCTCAATTAGTTTAATAACATTTTCTGGTGCACCGATGTGCTAATAACCTTAAATATTATTTTTAGAAACTATTAGAATGTCAAATAAACAATGAAAAACCATTTTGAAGTCTTAAATTTGAATTTTTTTTTTTTAGTTTGTGTAGAGTGATTTAACCTTCTATTCGTTTATTAACGATGTCTGGTGCACCGATGTTTTAATAACCTTAAATATTATTTTTAAAAACAATTAGAATGTAAAATAAACAATGAAAAATCATGTTGAAGTCTTAAATTTGAATTTTGATTTTTGTGGGTTTTGGGTGATTCAACTCTCAATTAGTTTAATAACATTTTCTGGTGCACCGATGTGCTAATAACCTTAAATATTATTTTAGAAACTATTAGAATGTCAAATAAACAATGAAAAACCATTTTGAAGTCTTAAATTTGAATTTTTTTTTTTTAGTTTGTGTAGAGTGATTTAACATTCTATTCGTTTATTAACGATGTCCGGTGCACCAATGTGCTTATCACCTTAAATATTATTTTTAAAAACTCTTAGAATGTAAAATAAACAATGAAAAATCATTTTGAAGTCTTAAATTTGAATTTTGATTTTTGTGGGTTTTGGGTGATTCAACCCTCAATTAGTTTAATTACATTTTCTGGTGCACCGATGTGCTAATAACCTTAAATATTATTTTTAGAAACTATTAGAATGTCAAATAAACAATGAAAAACCATTTTGAAGTCTTAAATTTGAATTTTTTTTTTTTAGTTTGTGTAGAGTGATTTAACATTCTATTCGTTTATTAACGATGTCTGGTGCACCAATGTGCTTATCACCTTAAATATTATTTTTAAAAACTCTTAGAATGTAAAATAAACAATGAAAAATCATGTTGAAGTCTTAAATTTGAATTTTGATTTTTTGTGGGTTTTGGGTGATTCAACCCTCAATTAGTTTAATAACATTTTCTGGTGCACCGATGTGCAAATAACCTTAAATATTATTTTTAGAAACTATTAGAATGTCAAATAAACAATGAAAAACCATTTTGAAGTCTTAAATTTGAATTTTTTTTTTTTAGTTTGTGTAGAGTGATTTAACATTCTATTCGTTTATTAACGATGTCCGGTGCACCAATGTGCTTATCACCTTAAATATATTTTTAAAAACTCTTAGAATGTAAAATAAACAATGAAAAACCATTTTGAAGTCTTAAATTTGAATTTTGATTTTTTGTGGGTTTTGGGTGATTCAACCCTCAATTAGTTTAATAACATTTTCTGGTGCACCGATGTGCTAATAACCTTAAATATTATTTTTAGAAACTATTAGAATGTCAAATAAACAATGAAAAACCATTTTGAAGTCTTAAATTTGAATTTTTTTTTTTTAGTTTGTGTAGAGTGATTTAACATTCTATTCGTTTATTAACGATGTCCGGTGCACCGATGTGCTTATTACCTTAAATATAATTTTTAAAAACTCTTAGAATGTAAAATAAACAATGAAAAATCATTTTGAAGTCTTAAATTTGAATTTTGATTTTTTGTGGGTTTTGGGTGATTCAACCCTCAATTAGTTTAATAACATTTTCTGGTGCACCGATGTGCAAATAACCTTAAATATTATTTTTAGAAACTATTAGAATGTCAAATAAACAATGAAAAACCATTTTGAAGTCTTAAATTTGAATTTTTTTTTTTAGTTTGTGTAGAGTGATTTAACATTCTATTCGTTTATTAACGATGTCCGGTGCACCAATGTGCTTATCACCTTAAATATTATTTTTAAAAACTCTTAGAATGTAAATAAACAATGAAAACCATTTTGAAGTCTTAAATTTGAATTTTGATTTTTTGTGGGTTTTGGGTGATTCAACCCTCAATTAGTTTAATAACATTTTCTGGTGCACCGATGTGCAAATAACCTTAAATATTATTTTTAGAAACTATTAGAATGTCAAATAAACAATGAAAAACCATTTTGAAGTCTTAAATTTGAATTTTTTTTTTTTAGTTTGTGTAGAGTGATTTAACATTCTATTCGTTTATTAACGATGTCCGGTGCACCAATGTGCTTATCACCTTAAATATAATTTTTAAAAACTCTTAGAATGTAAAATAAACAATGAAAAACCATTTTGAAGTCTTAAATTTGAATTTTGATTTTTTGTGGGTTTTGGGTGATTCAACCCTCAATTAGTTTAATAACATTTTCTGGTGCACCGATGTGCTAATAACCTTAAATATTATTTTTAGAAACTATTAGAATGTCAAATAAACAATGAAAAACCATTTTGAAGTCTTAAATTTGAATTTTTTTTTTTTAGTTTGTGTAGAGTGATTTAACATTCTATTCGTTTATTAACGATGTCCAGGTGCACCAATGTGCTTATCACCTTAAATATTATTTTTAAAACTCTTAGAATGTAAAATAAACAATGAAAAATCATTTGAAGTCTTAAATTTGAATTTTGATTTTTTGTGGGTTTTGGGTGATTCAACCCCCAATTACTTTAATTACGTTTTATGGTGCACCGATGTGCAAATAACCTTAAATATTATTTTTAGAAACTCTTAGAATGTCAAATAAACAATGAAAAACCATTTTGAAGTCTTAAATTTGAATTTTTTTTTTTAGTTTGTGTAGAGTGATTTAACATTCTATTCGTTTATTAACGATGTCGGTGCACCGATTTGCTTATAACCTTAAATATAATTTTTAAAAACTCTTAGAATGTAAAATAAACAATGAAAAACCATTTGAAGTCTTAAATTTGAATTTTGATTTTTGTGGGTTTTGGGTGATTCAACCCTCAATTAGTTTAATAACATTTTCTGGTGCACCGATGTGCAAATAACCTTAAATATTATTTTTAGAAACTATTAGAATGTAAAATAAACAATGAAAAACCATTTTGAAGTCTTAAATTTGAATTTTTTTTTTTTAGTTTGTGTAGAGTGATTTAACATTCTATTCGTTTATTAACGATGTCCGGTGCACCAATGTGCTTATCACCTTAAATATAATTTTTAAAACTCTTAGAATGTAAAATAAACAATGAAAAACCATTTTGAAGTCTTAAATTTGAATTTTGATTTTTTGTGGGTTTTGGGTGATTCAACCCTCAATTAGTTTAATAACATTTTCTGGTGCACCGATGTGCTAATAACCTTAAATATTATTTTTAGAAACTATTAGAATGTCAAATAAACAATGAAAAACCATTTTGAAGTCTTAAATTTGAATTTTTTTTTTTTAGTTTGTGTAGAGTGATTTAACCTTCTATTCGTTTATTAACGATGTCTGGTGCACCAATGTGCTTATCACCTTAAATATATTTTTAAAAACTCTTAGAATGTAAAATAAACAATGAAAAATCATTTTGAAGTCTTAAATTTGAATTTTGATTTTTTGTGGGTTTTGGGTGATTCAACCCTCAATTAGTTTAATAACATTTTCTGGTGCACCGATGTGCAAATAACCTTAAATATTATTTTTAGAAACTATTAGAATGTCAAATAAACAATGAAAAACCATTTTGAAGTCTTAAATTTGAATTTTTTTTTTTAGTTTGTGTAGAGTGATTTAACATTCTATTCGTTTATTAACGATGTCCGGTGCACCAATGTGCTTATCACCTTAAATATAATTTTTAAAACTCTTAGAATGTAAAATAAACAATGAAAATCATTTTGAAGTCTTAAATTTGAATTTTGATTTTTTGTGGGTTTTGGGTGATTCAACCCTCAATTACTTTAATTACGTTTTCTGGTGCACCGATGTGCAATAACCTTAAATATTATTTTTAGAAACTATTAGAATGTCAAATAAACAATGAAAAACCATTTTGAGGTCTTAAATTTGAATTTTTTTTTTTAGTTTGTGTAGAGTGATTTAACATTCTATTCGTTTATTAACGATGTCCGGTGCACCAATGTGCTTATTACCTTAAATATAATTTTTAAAACTCTTAGAATGTAAAATAAACAATGAAAAACCATTTTGAAGTCTTAAATTTGAATTTTGATTTTTTGTGGGTTTTGGGTGATTCAACCCTCAATTAGTTTAATAACATTTTCTGGTGCACCGATGTGCAAATAACCTTAAATATTATTTTTAGAAACTATTAGAATGTCAAATAAACAATGAAAAACCATTTTGAAGTCTTAAATTTGAATTTTTTTTTTTTAGTTTGTGTAGAGTGATTTAACATTCTATTCGTTTATTAACGATGTCCAATGCACCAATGTGCTTATCACCTTAAATATAATTTTTAAAAACTCTTAGAATGTAAAATAAACAATGAAAAACCATTTTGAAGTCTTAAATTTGAATTTTGATTTTTTGTGGGTTTTGGGTGATTCAACCCTCAATTAGTTTAATAACATTTTCTGGTGCACCGATGTGCTAATAACCTTAAATATTATTTTTAGAAACTTATAGAATGTCAAATAAACAATGAAAAACCATTTTGAAGTCTTAAATTTGAATTTTTTTTTTTTAGTTTGTGTAGAGTGATTTAACCTTCTATTCGTTTATTAACGATGTCTGGTGCACCGATGTTTTAATAACCTTAAATATTATTTTTAAAAACAATTAGAATGTAAAATAAACAATGAAAAACCATTTTGAAGTCTTAAATTTGAATTTTTTTTTTTAGTTTGTGTAGAGTGATTTAACATTCTATTCGTTTATTAACGATGTCCGGTGCACCAATGTGCTTATCACCTTAAATATAATTTTTAAAAACTCTTAGAATGTAAAATAAACAATGAAAAACCATTTGAAGTCTTAAATTTGAATTTTGATTTTTTGTGGGTTTGGGTGATTCAACCCTCAATTAGTTTAATAACATTTTCTGGTGCACCGATGTGCTAATAACCTTAAATATTATTTTTAGAAACTATTAGAATGTCAAATAAACAATGAAAAACCATTTTGAAGTCTTAAATTTGAATTTTTTTTTTTTTAGTTTGTGTAGAGTGATTTAACCTTCTATTCGTTTATTAACGATGTCTGGTGCACCGATGTTTTAATAACCTTAAATATTATTTTTAAAAACAATTAGAATGTAAAATAAACAATGAAAAATCATTTGAAGTCTTAAATTTGAATTTTGATTTTTTGTGGGTTTTGGGTGATTCAACCCCAATTAGTTTAATTACGTTTTATGGTGCACCGATGTGCAAATAACCTTAAATATTATTTTTAGAAACTATTAGAATGTCAAATAAACAATGAAAAACCATTTTGAAGTCTTAAATTTGAATTTTTTTTTTTAGTTTGTGTAGAGTGATTTAACATTCTATTCGTTTATTAACGATGTCTGGTGCACCGATTTGCTTATAACCTTAAATATAATTTTTAAAAACAATTAGAATGTAAAATAAACAATGAAAAACCATTTTGAAGTCTTAAATTTGAATTTTGATTTTTTGTGGGTTTTGGGTGATTCAACCCTCAATTAGTTTAATAACATTTTCTGGTGCACCGATGTGCTAATAACCTTAAATATTATTTTTAGAAACTATTAGAATGTCAAATAAACAATGAAAAACCATTTTGAAGTCTTAAATTTGAATTTTTTTTTTTTAGTTTGTGTAGAGTGATTTAACCTTCTATTCGTTTATTAACGATGTCTGGTGCACCGATGTTTTAATAACCTTAAATATTATTTTTAAAAACTATTAGAATGTAAAATAAACAATGAAAAATCATGTTGAAGTCTTAAATTTGAATTTTGATTTTTTGTGGGTTTTGGGTGATTCAACCCTCAATTAGTTTAATAACATTTTCTGGTGCACCGATGTGCAAATAACCTTAAATATTATTTTTAGAAACTATTAGAATGTCAAATAAACAATGAAAAACCATTTTGAAGTCTTAAATTTGAATTTTTTTTTTTTAGTTTGTGTAGAGTGATTTAACATTCTATTCGTTTATTAACGATGTCCTGGTGCACCAATGTGCTTATCACCTTAAATATAATTTTTAAAAACTCTTAGAATGTAAAATAAACAATGAAAAATCATTTTGAAGTCTTAAATTTGAATTTTGATTTTTTGTGGGTTTTGGGTGATTCAACCCTCAATTACTTTAATTACATTTTCTGGTGCACCGATGTGCAAATAACCTTAAATATTATTTTTAGAAACTCTTAGAATGTCAAATAAACAATGAAAAACCATTTTGAGGTCTTAAATTTGAATTTTTTTTTTTAGTTTGTGTAGAGTGATTTAACATTCTATTCGTTTATTAACGATGTCGGTGCACCAATGTTCTTATTACCTTAAATATTATTTTTAAAAACTCTTAGAATGTAAAATAAACAATGAAAAATCATTTTGAAGTCTTAAATTTGAATTTTGATTTTTTGTGGGTTTTGGGTGATTCAACCCTCAATTAGTTTAATAACATTTTCTGGTGCACCGATGTGCTAATAACCTTAAATATTATTTTTAGAAACTATTAGAATGTCAAATAAACAATGAAAAACCATTTTGAAGTCTTAAATTTGAATTTTTTTTTTTAGTTTGTGTAGAGTGATTTAACATTCTATTCGTTTATTAACGATGTCCGGTGCACCAATGTGCTTATCACCTTAAATATAATTTTTAAAAACTCTTAGAATGTAAAATAAACAATGAAAAATCATTTTGAAGTCTTAAATTTGAATTTTGATTTTTTGTGGGTTTTGGGTGATTCAACCCTCAATTAGTTTAATTACATTTTCTGGTGCACCGATGTGCAATAACCTTAAATATTATTTTTAGAAACTATTAGAATGTCAAATAAACAATGAAAAACCATTTTGAAGTCTTAAATTTGAATTTTTTTTTTTAGTTTGTGTAGAGTGATTTAACATTCTATTCGTTTATTAACGATGTCCAGGTGCACCAATGTGCTTATCACCTTAAATATAATTTTTAAAAACTCTTAGAATGTAAAATAAACAATGAAAAAACCATTTTGAAGTCTTAAATTTGAATTTTGATTTTTGTGGGTTTCGGGTGATTCAATCCTCAATTAGTTTAATAACATTTTCTGGTGCACCGATGTGTTAATAACCTTTAAATATTATTTTTAGAAACTTATAGAATGTCAAATAATCAATGAAAAACCATTTTGAAGTCTTAAATTTGAATTTTTTTTTTTTAGTTTGTGTAGAGTGATTTAACCTTCTATTCGTTTATTAACGATGTCTGGTGCACCGATGTTTTAATAACCTTAAATATTATTTTTAAAAACTATTAGAATGTCAAATAAACAATGAAAAACCATTTTGAAGTCTTAAATTTGAATTTTTTTTTTTAGTTTGTGTAGAGTGATTTAACATTCTATTCGTTTATAACGATGTCTGGTGCACCGATGTGCTTATAACCTTAAATATTATTTTTAAAAACTATTAGAATGTAAAATAAACAATGAAAAACCATTTTGAAGTCTTAAATTTGAATTTTGATTTTTTGTGGGTTTGGGTGATTCAACCCTCAATTAGTTTAATAACATTTTCTGGTGCACCGATGTGCAAATAACCTTAAATATTATTTTTAGAAACTATTAGAATGTAAAATAAACAATGAAAAACCATTTTGAAGTCTTAAATTTGAATTTTTTTTTTTTTAGTTTGTGTAGAGTGATTTAACATTCTATTCGTTTATTAACGATGTCTGGTGCACCGATGTGCTTATAACCTTAAATATTATTTTTAAAACTCTTAGAATGTAAAATAAACAATGAAAAACCATTTTGAAGTCTTAAATTTGAATTTTTTTTTTTAGTTTGTGTAGAGTGATTTAACATTCTATTCGTTTATTAACGATGTCCGGTGCACCAATGTGCTTATCACCTTAAATATAATTTTTAAAAACTCTTAGAATGTAAAATAAACAATGAAAAACCATTTTGAAGTCTTAAATTTGAATTTTGATTTTTTGTGGGTTTTGGGTGATTCAACCCTCAATTAGTTTAATAACATTTTCTGGTGCACCGATGTGCTAATAACCTTAAATATTATTTTTAGAAACTATTAGAATGTCAAATAAACAATGAAAAACCATTTTGAAGTCTTAAATTTGAATTTTTTTTTTTTAGTTTGTGTAGAGTGATTTAACATTCTATTCGTTTATTAACGATGTCTGGTGCACCGATGTGCTTATAACCTTAAATATTATTTTTAAAAACTCTTAGAATGTAAAATAAACAATGAAAAATCATGTTGAAGTCTTAAATTTGAATTTTGATTTTTTGTGGGTTTTGGGTGATTCAACCCTCAATTAGTTTAATAACATTTTCTGGTGCACCGATGTGCAAATAACCTTAAATATTATTTTTAGAAACTATTAGAATGTCAAATAAACAATGAAAAACCATTTTGAAGTCTTAAATTTGAATTTTTTTTTTTTAGTTTGTGTAGAGTGATTTAACTTCTATTCGTTTATTAACGATGTCCTGTGCACCAATGTTCTTATCACCTTAATATTATTTTTAAAAACTCTTAGAATGTAAAATAACAATGAAAACCATTTTGAAGTCTTAAATTTGAATTTTGATTTTTTGTGGGTTTGGGTGATTCAACCCTCAATTAGTTAATTACATTTTCTGGTGCACCGATGTGCAATAACCTTAAATATTATTTTTAGAAACTATTAGAATGTCAAATAAACAATGAAAAACCATTTGAAGTCTTAAATTTGAATTTTTTTTTTTTAGTTTGTGTAGAGTGATTTAACATTCTATTCGTTTATTAACGATGTCCAGGTGCACCAATGTGCTTATCACCTTAAATATAATTTTTAAAAACTCTTAGAATGTAAAATAAACAATGAAAAACCATTTTGAAGTCTTAATTTGAATTTTGATTTTTTGTGGGTTTTGGGTGATTCAACCCTCAATTAGTTTAATAACATTTCTGGTGCACCGATGTGCTAATAACCTTAAATATTATTTTTAGAAACTATTAGAATGTCAAATAAACAATGAAAAACCATTTTGAGTCTTAAATTTGAATTTTTTTTTTTAGTTTGTGTAGAGTGATTTAACATTCTATTCGTTTATTAACGATGTCCAGGTGCACCAATGTGCTTATCACCTTAAATATTATTTTTAAAAACTACTTAGAATGTAAAATAAACAATGAAAAATCATTTTGAAGTCTTAAATTTGAATTTTGATTTTTTGTGGGTTTTGGGTGATTCAACTCTCATTAGTTTAATAACATTTTCTGGTGCACCGATGTGCTAATAACCTTAAATATTATTTTTAGAAACTATTAGAATGTCAAATAAACATGAAAAACCATTTTGAAGTCTTAAATTTGAATTTTTTTTTTTAGTTTGTGTAGAGTGATTTAACCTTCTATTCGTTTATTAACGATGTCTGGTGCACCGATGTGCTTATCACCTTAAATATAATTTTTAAAAACTCTTAGAATGTAAAATAAACAATGAAAAACCATTTTGAAGTCTTAAATTTGAATTTTGATTTTTTGTGGGTTTTGGGTGATTCAACCCTCAATTAGTTTAATAACATTTTCTGGTGCACCGATGTGCTTAATAACCTTAAATATTATTTTTAGAAACTATTAGAATGTCAAATAAACAATGAAAAACCATTTTGAAGTCTTAAATTTGAATTTTTTTTTTTAGTTTGTGTAGAGTGATTTAACCTTCTATTCGTTTATTAACGATGTCTGGTGCACCGATGTTCTTATCACCTTAAATATTATTTTTAAAAACTATTAGAATGTAAAATAAACAATGAAAAACCATTTTGAAGTCTTAAATTTGAATTTTGATTTTTTGTGGGTTTTGGGTGATTCAACCCTCAATTAGTTTAATAACATTTTCTGGTGCACCGATGTGCTAATAACCTTAAATATTATTTTTAGAAACTATTAGAATGTCAAATAAACAATGAAAAACCATTTTGAAGTCTTAAATTTGAATTTTTTTTTTTTAGTTTGTGTAGAGTGATTTAACATTCTATTCGTTTATTAACGATGTCCGGTGCACCAATGTGCTTATCACCTTAAATATAATTTTTAAAAACTCTTAGAATGTAAAATAAACAATGAAAAACCATTTTGAAGTCTTAAATTTGAATTTTGATTTTTGTGGGTTTTGGGTGATTCAACCTCAATTAGTTTAATAACATTTTCTGGTGCACCGATGTGCTAATAACCTTAAATATTATTTTTAGAAACTATTAGAATGTCAAATAAACAATGAAAAACCATTTTGAAGTCTTAAATTTGAATTTTTTTTTTTTAGTTTGTGTAGAGTGATTTAACATTCTATTCGTTTATTAACGATGTCTGGTGCACCAATGTGCTTATCACCTTAAATATTATTTTTAAAACTCTTAGAATGTAAAATAAACAATGAAAAATCCATTTTGAAGTCTTAAATTTGAATTTTGATTTTTTGTGGGTTTTGGTGATTCAACCCCAATTACTTTAATTACGTTTTATGGCGCACCGATGTGCAAATAACCTTAAATATTATTTTAGAAACTCTAGAATGTCAAATAAACATGAAAAACCATTTTGAGGTCTTAAATTTGAATTTTTTTTTTTTAGTTTGTGTAGAGTGATTTAACATTCTATTCGTTTATTAACGATGTCTGGTGCACCAATTTGCTTATACCTTAAATATTAATTTTTAAAACTCTTAGAATGTAAAATAAACAATGAAAACCATTTTGAAGTCTTAAATTTGAATTTTATTTTTTGTGGGTTTTGGGTGATTCAACCCTCAATTAGTTTAATAACATTTTCTGGTGCACCGATGTGCAAATAACCTTAAATATTATTTTTAGAAACTATTAGAATGTAAAATAAACAATGAAAAACCATTTTGAAGTCTTAAATTTGAATTTTTTTTTTTAGTTTGTGTAGAGTGATTTAACATTCTATTCGTTTATTAACGATGTCCGGTGCACCAATGTGCTTATCACCTTAAATATAATTTTTAAAAACTCTTAGAATGTAAAATAAACAATGAAAAACCATTTTGAAGTCTTAAATTTGAATTTTGATTTTTTGTGGGTTTTGGGTGATTCAACCCTCAATTAGTTTAATAACATTTTCTGGTGCACCGATGTGCTAATAACCTTAAATATTATTTTTAGAAACTATTAGAATGTCAAATAAACAATGAAAAACCATTTTGAAGTCTTAAATTTGAATTTTTTTTTTTAGTTTGTGTAGAGTGATTTAACATTCTATTCGTTTATTAACGATGTCTGGTGCACCGATGTTTTAATAACCTTAAATATTATTTTTAAAAACAATTAGAATGTAAAATAAACAATGAAAAATCATGTTGAAGTCTTAAATTTGAATTTTGATTTTTTGTGGGTTTTGGGTGATTCAACCCTCAATTAGTTTAATAACATTTTCTGGTGCACCGATGTGCTAATAACCTTAAATATTATTTTTAGAAACTATTAGAATGTCAAATAAACAATGAAAAACCATTTTGAAGTCTTAAATTTGAATTTTTTTTTTTTAGTTTGTGTAGAGTGATTTAACCTTCTATTCGTTTATTAACGATGTCTGGTGCACCGATGTTTTAATAACCTTAAATATTATTTTTAAAAACAATTAGAATGTAAAATAAACAATGAAAAATCATGTTGAAGTCTTAAATTTGAATTTTGATTTTTTGTGGGTTTTGGGTGATTCAACCCCCAATTACTTTAATTACGTTTTATGGTGCACCGATGTGCAAATTACCTTAAATATTATTTTTAGAAACTATTAGAATGTCAAATAAACAATGAAAAACCATTTTGAAGTCTTAAATTTGAATTTTTTTTTTTTAGTTTGTGTAGAGTGATTTAACATTCTATTCGTTTATTAACGATGTCTGGTGCACCGATGTTTTAATAACCTTAAATATTATTTTTAAAAACAATTAGAATGTAAAATAAACAATGAAAAATCATGTTGAAGTCTTAAATTTGAATTTTGATTTTTTGTGGGTTTTGGGTGATTCAACCCTCAATTAGTTTAATAACATTTTCTGGTGCACCGATGTGCAAATAACCTTAAATATTATTTTTAGAAACTATTAGAATGTAAAATAAACAATGAAAAACCATTTTGAAGTCTTAAATTTGAATTTTTTTTTTTAGTTTGTGTAGAGTGATTTAACATTCTATTCGTTTATTAACGATGTCCGGTGCACCAATGTGCTTATCACCTTAAATATAATTTTTATAACTCTTAGAATGTAAAATAAACAAGGAAAAATCATTTTGAAGTCTTAAATTTGAATTTTGATTTTTTGTGGGTTTTGGGTGATTCAACCCCCAATTACTTTAATTACGTTTTATGGTGCACCGATGTGCAAATAACCTTAAATATTATTTTTAGAAACTATTAGAATGTCAAATAAACAATGAAAAACCATTTTGAAGTCTTAAATTTGAATTTTTTTTTTTAGTTTGTGTAGAGTGATTTAACATTCTATTCGTTTATTAACGATGTCCGGTGCACCAATGTGCTTATCACCTTAAATATAATTTTTAAAAACTCTTAGAATGTAAAATAAACAATGAAAAATCATTTTGAAGTCTTAAATTTGAATTTTGATTTTTTGTGGGTTTTGGGTGATTCAACCCTCAATTAGTTTAATAACATTTTCTGGTGCACCGATGTGCAAATAACCTTAAATATTATTTTTAGAAACTATTAGAATGTCAAATAAACAATGAAAAACCATTTTGAAGTCTTAAATTTGAATTTTTTTTTTTTAGTTTGTGTAGAGTGATTTAACATTCTATTCGTTTATTAACGATGTCCAGGTGCACCAATGTGCTTATCACCTTAAATATAATTTTTAAAAACTCTTAGAATGTAAAATAAACAATGAAAAACCATTTTGAAGTCTTAAATTTGAATTTTGATTTTTTGTGGGTTTTGGGTGATTCAACCTCAATTAGTTTAATAACATTTTCTGGTGCACCGATGTGCTAATAACCTTAAATATTATTTTTAGAAACTATTAGAATGTCAAATAAACAATGAAAAACCATTTTGAAGTCTTAAATTTGAATTTTTTTTTTTTAGTTTGTGTAGAGTGATTTAACATTCTATTCGTTTATTAACGATGTCTGGTGCACCAATGTGCTTAATAACCTTAAATATTATTTTTAAAAACTATTAGAATGTAAAATAAACAATGAAAAATCATTTGAAGTCTTAAATTTGAATTTTGATTTTTTGTGGGTTTTGGGTGATTCAACCCTCAATTAGTTTAATAACATTTTCTGGTGCACCGATGTGCTAATAACCTTAAATATTATTTTTAGAAACTATTAGAATGTCAAATAAACAATGAAAAACCATTTTGAAGTCTTAAATTTGAATTTTTTTTTTTTAGTTTGTGTAGAGTGATTTAACATTCTATTCGTTTATTAACGATGTCCTGGTGCACCATGTGCTTATCACCTTAAATATTATTTTTAAAAACTCTTAGAATGTAAAATAAACAATGAAAAATCATGTTGAAGTCTTAAATTTGAATTTTGATTTTTTGTGGGTTTTGGGTGATTCAACCCTCAATTAGTTTAATACATTTTCTGGTGCACCGATGTGCAAATAACCTTAAATATTATTTTTAGAAACTATTAGAATGTCAAATAAACAATGAAAAACCATTTTGAAGTCTTAAATTTGAATTTTTTTTTTTTAGTTTGTGTAGAGTGATTTAACATTCTATTCGTTTATTAACGATGTCCTGGTGCACCAATGTGCTTATCACCTTAAATATATTTTTAAAAACTCTTAGAATGTAAAATAAACAATGAAAAACCATTTTGAAGTCTTAAATTTGAATTTTGATTTTTTGTGGGTTTTGGGTGATTCAACCCTCAATTAGTTTAATAACATTTTCTGGTGCACCGATGTGCTAATAACCTTAAATATTATTTTTAGAAACTATTAGAATGTCAAATAAACAATGAAAAACCATTTTGAAGTCTTAAATTTGAATTTTTTTTTTTAGTTTGTGTAGAGTGATTTAACATTCTATTCGTTTATTAACGATGTCTGGTGCACCAATGTGCTTATCACCTTAAATATAATTTTTAAAAACTCTTAGAATGTAAAATAAACAATGAAAAATCATTTTGAAGTCTTAAATTTGAATTTTGATTTTTGTGGGTTTTGGGTGATTCAACCCTCAATTACTTTAATAACATTTTCTGGTGCACCGATGTGCAAATAACCTTAAATATTATTTTTAGAAACTATTAGAATGTCAAATAAACAATGAAAAACCATTTTGAAGTCTTAAATTTGAATTTTTTTTTTTTAGTTTGTGTAGAGTGATTTAACATTCTATTCGTTTATTAACGATGTCTGGTGCACCAATTTGCTTATTACCTTAAATATAATTTTTAAAAACTCTTAGAATGTAAAATAAACAATGAAAAACCATTTTGAAGTCTTAAATTTGAATTTTGATTTTTTGTGGGTTTTGGGTGATTCAACCCTCAATTAGTTTAATAACATTTTCTGGTGCACCGATGTGCAAATAACCTTAAATATTATTTTTAGAAACTATTAGAATGTAAAATAAACAATGAAAAACCATTTTGAAGTCTTAAATTTGAATTTTTTTTTTTTAGTTTGTGTAGAGTGATTTAACATTCTATTCGTTTATTAACGATGTCTGGTGCACCGATGTGCTTATCACCTTAAATATAATTTTTAAAAACTCTTAGAATGTAAAATAAACAATGAAAAACCATTTTGAAGTCTTAAATTTGAATTTGATTTTTTGTGGGTTTTGGGTGATTCAATCCTCAATTAGTTTAATAACATTTTCTGGTGCACCGATGTGTTAATAACCTTAAATATTATTTTTAGAAACTTATAGAATGTCAAATAATCAATGAAAAACCATTTTGAAGTCTTAAATTTGAATTTTTATTTTTTTAGTTTGTGTAGAGTGATTTAACCTTCTATTCGTTTATTAACGATGTCTGGTGCACCGATGTTTTAATAACCTTAAATATTATTTTTAAAAACAATTAGAATGTAAAATAAACAATGAAAAACCATTTTGAAGTCTTAAATTTGAATTTTTTTTTTTTAGTTTGTGTAGAGTGATTTAACATTCTATTCGTTTATTAACGATGTCCAATGCACCAATGTGCTTATCACCTTAAATATAATTTTTAAAAACTCTTAGAATGTAAAATAAACAATGAAAAACCATTTTGAAGTCTTAAATTTGAATTTTGATTTTTTGTGGGTTTTGGGTGATTCAACTCTCAATTAGTTTAATAACATTTTCTGGTGCACCGATGTGCTAATAACCTTAAATATTATTTTTAGAAACTATTAGAATGTCAAATAAACAATGAAAAACCATTTTGAAGTCTTAAATTTGAATTTTTTTTTTTTAGTTTGTGTAGAGTGATTTAACCTTCTATTCGTTTATTAACGATGTCAGGTGCACCGATGTGCTTATTACCTTAAATATATTTTTAAAACTCTTAGAATGTAAAATAAACAATGAAAAACCATTTTGAAGTCTTAAATTTGAATTTTGATTTTTTGTGGGTTTCGGGTGATTCAACCCTCAATTATTTTAATAACATTTTCTGGTGCACCGATGTGCTAATAACCTTAAATATTATTTTTAGAAACTATTAGAATGTCAAATAAACAGTGAAAAACCATTTTGAAGTCTTAATTTGAATTTTTTTTTTTAGTTTGTGTAGAGTGATTTAACATTCTATTCGTTTATTAACGATGTCCGGTGCACCAATGTGCTTATCACCTTAAATATATTTTTAAAAACTCTTAGAATGTAAAATAAACAATGAAAAACATTTTGAAGTCTTAAATTTGAATTTTGATTTTTTGTGGGTTTTGGGTGATTCAACCTCAATTAGTTTAATAACATTTTCTGGTGCACCGATGTGCTAATAACCTTAAATATTATTTTTAGAAACTTATAGAATGTCAAATAAACAATGAAAAACCATTTTGAAGTCTTAAATTTGAATTTTTTTTTTTTAGTTTGTGTAGAGTGATTTAACCTTCTATTCGTTTATTAACGATGTCTGGTGCACCGATGTTTTAATAACCTTAAATATTATTTTTAAAAACAATTAGAATGTAAAATAAACAATGAAAAATCATGTTGAAGTCTTAAATTTGAATTTTGATTTTTTGTGGTTTTGGGTGATTCAACCCTCAATTAGTTTAATAACATTTTCTGGTGCACCGATGTGCTAATAACCTTAAATATTATTTTTAGAAACTATTAGAATGTCAAATAAACAATGAAAAACCATTTTGAAGTCTTAAATTTGAATTTTTTTTTTTTTAGTTTGTGTAGAGTGATTTAACCTTCTATTCGTTTATTAACGATGTCTGGTGCACCAATGTGCTTATCACCTTAAATATTATTTTTAAAACTATTAGAATGTAAAATAAACAATGAAAAACCATTTTGAAGTCTTAAATTTGAATTTTGATTTTTTGTGGGTTTTGGGTGATTCAACCCTCAATTAGTTTAATAACATTTTCTGGTGCACCGATGTGCTAATAACCTTAAATATTATTTTTAGAAACTATTAGAATGTCAAATAAACAATGAAAAACCATTTTGAAGTCTTAAATTTGAATTTTTTTTTTTTAGTTTGTGTAGAGTGATTTAACATTCTATTCGTTTATTAACGATGTCCGGTGCACCAATGTGCTTATCACCTTAAATATAATTTTTAAAAACTCTTAGAATGTAAAATAAACAATGAAAAACCATTTTGAAGTCTTAAATTTGAATTTTGATTTTTGTGGGTTTTGGGTGATTCAATCCTCAATTAGTTTAATAACATTTTCTGGTGCACCGATGTGTTAATAACCTTAAATATTATTTTTAGAAACTATTAGAATGTCAAATAAACAATGAAAAACCATTTTGAAGTCTTAAATTTGAATTTTTTTTTTTTAGTTTGTGTAGAGTGATTTAACATTCTATTCGTTTATTAACGATGTCCTGGTGCACCAATGTGCTTATCACCTTAAATATTATTTTTAAAAACTCTTAGAATGTAAAATAAACAATGAAAAATCATGTTGAAGTCTTAAATTTGAATTTTGATTTTTTGTGGGTTTTGGGTGATTCAACCCTCAATTAGTTTAATAACATTTTCTGGTGCACCGATGTGCAAATAACCTTAAATATTATTTTTAGAAACTATTAGAATGTCAAATAAACAATGAAAAACCATTTTGAAGTCTTAAATTTGAATTTTTTTTTTTAGTTTGTGTAGAGTGATTTAACATTCTATTCGTTTATTAACGATGTCCGGTGCACCAATGTGCTTATCACCTTAAATATAATTTTTAAAAACTCTTAGAATGTAAAATAAACAATGAAAAACCATTTTGAAGTCTTAAATTTGAATTTTGATTTTTTGTGGGTTTTGGGTGATTCAACCCTCAATTAGTTTAATAACATTTTCTGGTGCACCGATGTGCTAATAACCTTAAATATTATTTTTAGAAACTATTAGAATGTAAATAAACAATGAAAAACCATTTTGAAGTCTTAAATTTGAATTTTTTTTTTTAGTTTGTGTAGAGTGATTTAACATTCTATTCGTTTATTAACGATGTCCGGTGCACCAATGTGCTTATCACCTTAAATATAATTTTTAAAAACTCTTAGAATGTAAAATAAACAATGAAAAACCATTTTGAAGTCTTAAATTTGAATTTTGATTTTTTGTGGGTTTCGGGTGATTCAACCCTCAATTAGTTTAATAACATTTTCTGGTGCACCGATGTGCTAATAACCTTAAATATTATTTTTAGAAACTATTAGAATGTCAAATAAACAATGAAAAACCATTTTGAAGTCTTAAATTTGAATTTTTTTTTTTAGTTTGTGTAGAGTGATTTAACATTCTATTCGTTTATTAACGATGTCGGTGCACCGATGTGCTTATAACCTTAAATATAATTTTTAAAAACTCTTAGAATGTAAAATAAACAATGAAAAACCATTTTGAAGTCTTAAATTTGAATTTTGATTTTTTGTGGGTTTTGGGTGATTCAACCCTCAATTAGTTTAATAACATTTTCTGGTGCACCGATGTGCAAATAACCTTAAATATTATTTTTAGAAACTATTAGAATGTAAAATAAACAATGAAAAACCATTTTGAAGTCTTAAATTTGAATTTTTTTTTTTTAGTTTGTGTAGAGTGATTTAACATTCTATTCGTTTATTAACGATGTCCGGTGCACCAATGTGCTTATCACCTTAAATATAATTTTTAAAAACTCTTAGAATGTAAAATAAACAATGAAAAACCATTTTGAAGTCTTAAATTTGAATTTTGATTTTTTGTGGGTTTTGGGTGATTCAACCTCAATTAGTTTAATAACATTTTCTGGTGCACCGATGTGCTAATAACCTTAAATATTATTTTTAGAAACTATTAGAATGTCAAATAAACAATGAAAAACCATTTTGAAGTCTTAAATTTGAATTTTTTTTTTTTAGTTTGTGTAGAGTGATTTAACATTCTATTCGTTTATTAACGATGTCTGGTGCACCAATGTGCTTAATAACCTTAAATATTATTTTTAAAAACAATTAGAATGTAAAATAAACAATGAAAAATCATGTTGAAGTCTTAAATTTGAATTTTGATTTTTTGTGGGTTTGGGTGATTCAACCCTCAATTAGTTTAATAACAGTTTTCTGGTGCACCGATGTGCTAATAACCTTAAATATTATTTTTAGAAACTATTAGAATGTCAAATAAACAATGAAAAACCATTTTGAAGTCTTAAATTTGAATTTTTTTTTTTTAGTTTGTGTAGAGTGATTTAACATTCTATTCGTTTATTAACGATGTCCGGTGCACCAATGTGCTTATCACCTTAAATATAATTTTTATAACTCTTAGAATGTAAAATAAACAAGGAAAAATCATTTTGAAGTCTTAAATTTGAATTTTGATTTTTTGTGGGTTTTGGGTGATTCAACCCCCAATTAGTTTAATTACGTTTTATAGTGCACCGATGTTTTAATAACCTTAAATATTATTTTTAGAAACTATTAGAATGTCAAATAAACAATGAAAAACCATTTTGAGGTCTTAAATTTGAATTTTTTTTTTTTAGTTTGTGTAGAGTGATTTAACATTCTATTCGTTTATTAACGATGTCTGGTGCACCGATGTTTTAATAACCTTAAATATTATTTTTAAAAACAATTAGAATGTAAAATAAACAATGAAAAATCATGTTGAAGTCTTAAATTTGAATTTTGATTTTTTGTGGGTTTTGGGTGATTCAACCCTCAATTAGTTTAATAACATTTTCTGGTGCACCGATGTGCAAATAACCTTAAATATTATTTTTAGAAACTATTAGAATGTCAAATAAACAATGAAAAACCATTTTGAAGTCTTAAATCTGAATTTTTTTTTTTTAGTTTGTGTAGAGTGATTTAACATTCTATTCGTTTATTAACGATGTCCGGTGCACCAATGTGCTTATCACCTTAAATATAATTTTTAAAAACTATTAGAATGTAAAATAAACAATGAAAAATCATTTTGAAGTCTTAAATTTGAATTTTGATTTTTTGTGGGTTTTGGGTGATTCAACCCTCAATTAGTTTAATAACATTTTCTGGTGCACCGATGTGCAAATAACCTTAAATATTATTTTTAGAAACTATTAGAATGTCAAATAAACAATGAAAAACCATTTTGAAGTCTTAAATTTGAATTTTTTTTTTTTAGTTTGTGTAGAGTGATTTAACATTCTATTCGTTTATTAACGATGTCCGGTGCACCAATGTGCTTATCACCTTAAATATAATTTTTAAAAACTCTTAGAATGTAAAATAAACAATGAAAAACCATTTTGAAGTCTTAAATTTGAATTTTGATTTTTTGTGGGTTTGGGTGATTCAACCCTCAATTAGTTTAATAACATTTTCTGGTGCACCGATGTGCTAATAACCTTAAATATTATTTTTAGAAACTATTAGAATGTCAAATAAACAATGAAAAACCATTTTGAAGTCTTAAATTTGAATTTTTTTTTTTAGTTTGTGTAGAGTGATTTAACATTCTATTCGTTTATTAACGATGTCAGGTGCACCAATGTGCTTATCACCTTAAATATAATTTTTAAAAACTCTTAGAATGTAAAATAAACAATGAAAAACCATTTTGAAGTCTTAAATTTGAATTTTGATTTTTTGTGGGTTTTGGGTGATTCAACCCTCAATTAGTTTAATAACATTTTCTGGTGCACCGATGTGCTAATAACCTTAAATATTATTTTTAGAAACTATTAGAATGTCAAATAAACAGTGAAAAACCATTTTGAAGTCTTAAATTTGAATTTTTTTTTTTTAGTTTGTGTAGAGTGATTTAACCTTCTATTCGTTTATTAACGATGTCTGGTGCACCGATGTTTTAATAACCTTAAATATTATTTTTAAAAACTCTTAGAATGTCAAATAATCAATAAAAAACCATTTTGAAGTCTTAAATTTGAATTTTTTTTTTTTTAGTTTGTGTAGAGTGATTAAACCTTCTATTCGTTTATTAACGATGTCCGGTGCACCAATGTGCTTATCACCTTAAATATTATTTTTAAAAACTCTTAGAATGTTAAATAAACAATGAAAAACCATTTTGAAGTCTTAAATTTGAATTTTGATTTTTTGTGGGTTTTGGGTGATTCAACCCTCAATTAGTTTAATAACATTTTCTGGTGCACCGATGTGCTAATAACCTTAAATATTATTTTTAGAAACTATTAGAATGTCAAATAAACAATGAAAAACCATTTTGAAGTCTTAAATTTGAATTTTTTTTTTTTTAGTTTGTGTAGAGTGATTTAACCTTCTATTCGTTTATTAACGATGTCTGGTGCACCGATGTTTTAATAACCTTAAATATTATTTTTAAAAACAATTAGAATGTAAAATAAACAATGAAAAATCATTTTGAAGTCTTAAATTTGAATTTTTATTTTTTGTGGTTTTGGGTGATTCAACCCCCAATTAGTTTAATTACGTTTTATGGTGCACCGATGTGCAAATAACCTTAAATATTATTTTTAGAAACTATTAGAATGTCAAATAAACAATGAAAAACCATTTTGAAGTCTTAAATTTGAATTTTTTTTTTTTAGTTTGTGTAGAGTGATTTAACATTCTATTCGTTTATTAACGATGTCTGTGCACCATGTGCTTATCACCTTAAATATAATTTTTAAAAACTCTTAGAATGTAAAATAAACAATGAAAAACCATTTGAAGTCTTAAATTTGAATTTTGATTTTTTGTGGGTTTTGGGTGATTCAACCCTCAATTAGTTTAATAACATTTTCTGGTGCACCGATGTGCTAATAACCTTAAATATTATTTTTAGAAACTATTAGAATGTCAAATAAACAATGAAAAACCATTTTGAAGTCTTAAATTTGAATTTTTTTTTTTTAGTTTGTGTAGAGTGATTTAACATTCTATTCGTTTATTAACGATGTCTGGTGCACCAATGTGCTTATAACCTTAAATATAATTTTTAAAAACTATTAGAATGTAAAATAAACAATGAAAAACCATGTTGAAGTCTTAAATTTGAATTTTGATTTTTTGTGGGTTTTGGGTGATTCAACCCTCAATTAGTTTAATAACATTTTCTGGTGCACCGATGTGCTAATAACCTTAAATATTATTTTTAGAAACTATTAGAATGTCAAATAAACAATGAAAAACCATTTTGAAGTCTTAAATTTGAATTTTTTTTTTTTAGTTTGTGTAGAGTGATTTAACATTCTATTCGTTTATTAACGATGTCTGGTGCACCAATGTGCTAATAACCTTAAATATAATTTTTAAAAATATTAGAATGTAAATAAACAATGAAAAACCATTTTGAAGTCTTAAATTTGAATTTTGATTTTTTGTGGGTTTTGGGTGATTCAACCCCAATACGTTAATACGTTTATGGTGCACCGATGTGCAAATAACCTTAAATATTATTTTTAGAAACTATAGAATGTCAAATAATCAATGAAAAATCATTTTGAGTCTTAAATTTGAATTTTTTTTTTTTAGTTTGTGTAGAGTGATTTAACATTCTATTCGTTTATTAACGATGTCGGTGCACCAATGTTTTAATAACCTTAAATATTAATTTTAAAAACAATTAGAATGTAAATAAACAATGAAAAATCATGTTGAAGTCTTAAATTTGAATTTTGATTTTTTGTGGGTTTGGGTGATTCAACCCTCAATTAGTTAATAACATTTCTGGTGCACCGATGTGCAAATAACCTTAAATATTATTTTTAGAAACTATTAGAATGTAAAATAAACAATGAAAAACCATTTTGAAGTCTTAAATTTGAATTTTTTTTTTTAGTTTGTGTAGAGTGATTTAACCTTCTATTCGTTTATTAACGATGTCTGGTGCACCATGTGCTTATCACCTTAAATATATTTTTAAAAACTCTTAGAATGTAAAATAAACAATGAAAAATCATTTTGAAGTCTTAAATTTGAATTTTGATTTTTTTTGTGGTTTTGGGTGATTCAACCCCCAATTACTTTAATTACGTTTTCTGGTGCACCGATGTGCAAATACCTTAAATATTATTTTTAGAAACTATTAGAATGTCAAATAAACAATGAAAAACCATTTTGAAGTCTTAAATTTGAATTTTTTTTTTTAGTTTGTGTAGAGTGATTTAACATTCTATTCGTTTATTAACGATGTCTGGTGCACCGATGTGCTTAATACCTTAAATATAATTTTTAAAACTCTTAGAATGTAAATAAACAATGAAAACCATTTGAAGTCTTAAATTTGAATTTTTATTTTTTTGTGGGTTTTCGGCTGATCAACCCCAATTAGTTTAATTACGTTTTCTTGGTGCACCGATGTGCACTAATACCTTAAATATATTTTTAGAAACTATTAGAATGTCAAATAAACAATGAAAAACCATTTTGAAGTCTTAAATTGAATTTTTTTTTTTAGTTTGTGTAGAGTGATTTAACATTCTATTCGTTTATTACGATGTCCGGTGCACCAATGTGCTTATACCCTTAAATATAATTTTTAAAAACTCTTAGAATGTAAAATAAACAATGAAAACCATTTTGAAGTCTTAAATTTGAATTTTGATTTTTTGTGGGTTTTGGGTGATTCAACCCTCAATTAGTTTAATAACATTTTCTGGTGCACCGATGTGTTAATAACTTAAATATTATTTTTAGAAACTATTAGAATGTCAAATAAACAATGAAAACCATTTTGAAGTCTAAATTTGAATTTTTTTCTTTTTGAGTTTGGTGAGTGATTTACCTTCTATTCGTTTATTAACGATGTCTGGTGCACCGATGTGCTTATAACCTTAAATATTATTTTTAAAAACTCTTAGAATGTAAAATAAACAATGAAAAACCATTTGAAGTCTTAAATTTGAATTTTGATTTTTGTGGGTTTTGGGTGATTCAACCTCAATTAGTTTAATAACATTTTCTGGTGCACCGATGTGCAAATAACCTTAAATATTATTTTTAGAAACTATTAGAATGTCAAATAAACAATGAAAAACCATTTTGAAGTCTTAAATTTGAATTTTTTTTTTTTAGTTTGTGTAGAGTGATTTAACATTCTATTCGTTTATTAACGATGTCTGGTGCACCATGTGCTTATCACCTTAAATATAATTTTAAAAACTCTTAGAATGTAAAATAAACAATGAAAAACATTTTGAAGTCTTAAATTTGAATTTTGATTTTTTGTGGGTTTTGGGTGATTCAACCTCAATTAGTTTAATAACTTTTCTGGTGCACCGATGTGTTACTCACCTTAAATATTATTTTTAGAAACTATTAGAATGTAAAAAAAAACAATGAAAAACCATTTGAAGTCTTAAATTTGAATTTTTTATTTTTTTGTGGTTTTGGGGATTCAACCATCTAATACTTTATTCGTTTTAAATGTCGGTGCACCGATGTGCAAATACCTTAAATATTATTTTTAGAATATTTAGAATGTCAATAAAACAATGAAAAACATTTTGAAGTCTTAAATTTGAATTTTTATTTTTGTTTGTTAGAGTGATTAAACTATTAGTTAATAACGATTTCTGGCACCAATGTCTAAAACCTTAATAATTTTAAATTTAGAATGTAAAATAAACAATGAAAAACATTTTGAAGTCTTAATTTGAATTTTATTTTTTGTGGGTTTGGGTGATTCAACCCCCAATTACGTTTAATAACGTTTTCTGGTGCACCGATGGCAATAACCTTAAATATTATTTTTAGAAACTATTAGAATGTCAAATAAACAATGAAAAACCATTTTGAAGTCTTAAATTTGAATTTTTTTTTTTTTAGTTTGTGTAGAGTGATTAACATTCTATTCGTTTATTAACGATGTCGGTGCACCAATGTGCTTATAACCTTAAATATAATTTTTAAAAACTATTAGAATGTAAAATAAACAATGAAAAATCATGTTGAAGTCTTAAATTTGAATTTTGATTTTTTGTGGGTTTCGGGTGATTCAACCCTCAATTACTTTAATTACGTTTTATGGTGCACCGATGTGCAAATAACCTTAAATATTATTTTAGAAACTATTAGAATGTCAAATAAACAATGAAAAACCATTTTGAAGTCTTAAATTTGAATTTTTTTTTTTTAGTTTGTGTAGAGTGATTTAACATTCTATTCGTTTATTAACGATGTCCGGTGAACCAATGTGCTTATCACCTTAAATATAATTTTTAAAAACTCTTAGAATGTAAATAAACAATGAAAAACCATTTTGAAGTCTTAAATTTGAATTTTGATTTTTTGTGGGTTTTGGGTGATTCAACCCTCAATTAGTTTAATAACATTTTCTGGTGCACCGATGTGCTAATAACCTTAAATATTATTTTAGAAACTATTAGAATGTCAAATAAACAATGAAAAACCATTTTGAAGTCTTAAATTTGAATTTTTTTTTTTTAGTTTGTGTAGAGTGATTTAACATTCTATTCGTTTATTAACGATGTCCGGTGCACCAATGTGCTTATCACCTTAAATATAATTTTTAAAAACTCTTAGAATGTAAAATAAACAATGAAAAACCATTTTGAAGTCTTAAATTTGAATTTGATTTTTGTGGGTTTGGGTGATTCAACTCTCAATTAGTTTAATAACATTTTCTGGTGCACCGATGTGCTAATAACCTTAAATATTATTTTTAGAAACTATTAGAATGTCAAATAAACAATGAAAAACCATTTTGAAGTCTTAAATTTGAATTTTTTTTTTTTAGTTTGTGTAGAGTGATTTAACTTCTATTCGTTTATTAACGATGTCTGGTGCACCAATGTGTTAATAACCTTAAATATATTTTTAAAAACAATTAGAATGTAAAATAAACAATGAAAAACATGTTGAAGTCTTAAATTTGAATTTTGATTTTTTGTGGGTTTTGGGTGATTCAACCCTCAATTAGTTTAATAACGTTTTATGGTGCACCGATGTTGCAAATAACCTTAAATATTATTTTTAGAAACTATTAGAATGTCAAATAAACAATGAAAAACCAATTTTGAGGTCTTAACTTAAATTTGAAATTTTTTTTTTTAGTTGTGTAGAGTGATTTTTAAAATTTATTCGTTTATTAACGATTGTCTGGTTGACGATGTGTTTAATAACCGTAAATATTATTTTTTTAAAAACACTTAGAATGTAAAATAAACAAGAAAAAATCATGTTGAAAGTCTTTAAATTTGAATTTGATTTTTTGTGGGGTTTTGGCGTGATTCAACCCTAAAGTAGTTAATAACATTTTATGGTGCACCGATGTGCAAATAACCTTAAATATTATTTTTAGAAACTATAGAATGTCAAATAATCAATGAAAAAACCATTTGAAGTCTTAAATTTGAATTTTTTTTTTTAGTTTGTGTAGAGTGATTTAACATTTATTCGTTTATTAACGATGTCCGGTGCACCAATGTGCTTATCAACCTAAATACAATTTTTAAAACTCTAGAAGATAAAATAAACAATGGAAAAATCCATTTTGAGTCTTAAATTTAATGTTTGATTTTTTGTGGGGTTTTGGGTGTGATTCAACCCCAAATTACTTTTAATTCGTTTTATTGGCGCCACGATGTGCAAATAACCTAAATTTATTTTTAGAAACTCTTTAGAATGTTCAAATAAACAATGAAAAACCATTTGAGTCTTTAAAATTTGAAATTTTTTTTTTGTCGTTAGTTTTGTAGAGTGATTTAACCTTCTATTCGTTTATAACGAT
>NW_021014614.1:0-3413 GCF_003676215.2 Rhopalosiphum maidis
TTTATTTATTTACATTGTAAGAGTTTTTAAAAATAATATTTAAGATTATTAGCACATCGGTTCACCAGAACACGTTTTAAAAAACGAGTGGGGGTTGAATCACCCATTTTCACACTAAAAATAGAATATTTCAATTTTGACATTTAAACTATTAAGTTTTATTTATTATACAATGTAAGTGTTCTTAAAAGTAAAATTTAAGTTATTAGCACTCGGTGGATCCGAAATCTGTAAAAAAACGAATTGGGGTTGAATCACCCCATTCACACTAAAAATAAATATTTCAAATTTGACATTTAAACTATTAAGTTTTATTTATATTACATTGTAATAGTTTTTAAAATAAATTTTAAGGTTATTAGCACATCGGGGATCCGAAATCTGTAAAAAACGAATTGGGGGTTGAATCACCCCATTCACACTAAAAATAGAATATTTCAATTTTGACATTTAAACTATTAAGTTTTATTTATTATACAATGTAAGTGTTCTTAAAAGTAAAATTTAAGGTTATGAGCACATCAGTGCACCATATTTCGTTATTAAATGAATCGGGGGTTGAATCACCCCATTCACACTAAAAATTAATAATTTCAATTTTGACATTAAAACTATTAGGTAATTATAATTTACATTGTATGTGTTCTTAAAGTAAAATTTAAGGTTATGAGCACATCAGTGCACCATAATTCGGTATTAAATGAAACGAATGGGGGTTGAATCACCCCATTCACACTAAAAATAATTTTTCAATTTTGACATTTAAACTATTAAGTTTTATTTATTTACATTGTAAGAGTTTTTAAAAAATATATTTAAGATTATTAGCACTTCGGTTCACCAGAACACGTCTTAAACGTAGTGGGGATTGACTCATCCCATTTTCACTAAAAATATTATTTCAATTTTGACATTTAAACTATTAACTTTTATTTATTTTAAATTGTAAGGGTCCTAAAAGTAAAATTTAAGGTTATGAGCACATCAGTGCACCATATTTCGTTATTAATGAATCGGGGGTTGAATCCCCTTATTCACACTAAAAATAAAATATTTCAATTTTGACATTTAAACTATTAAGTTTTATTTATTATACATTGTAAGGGTTCTAAAAGTAAATTTAAGGTTATGAGCACATCAGTGCACCATATTTCGTTATTAAATGAATCGGGGGTTGAATCACCCCATTCACACTAAAAATAGAATATTTCAATTTTGACATTTAAACTATTAAGTTTTATTTATTATACAATGTAAGTGTTCTTAAAAGTAAAATTTAAGGTTATGAGCACATCAGTGCACCATATTTCGTTATTAAATGAATCGGGGGTTGAATCATCCCATTCACACTAAAAATAAAATTTTTCAATTTTGTCATTTAAACTATTAAGTTTTATTTATTTTACATTGTAAGAGTTTTTAAAAATAATATTTAAGATTATTAGCACATCGGTTCACCAAACACGTTTTTAAACGTAGTGGGGATATGACTCATCCATTTTCACTAAAAATAGAATATTTCAATTTTGACATTTTAAACTATTAAGTTTTATTTATTATACAATGTAAGTGTCTTAAAGTAAAATTTAAGGTATTAGCATCTCGGTGGATCCGAAATCTGTAAAAAACGAATTGGGGTTGAATCACCCCATTCCACACTAAAAATAGAATATTTCAATTTTGACATTAACACTATTAGGTAATATTAATTTTACATTCTATGTGTTTCTTAAAAGTTAAAATTTAAGGTTATTAGCACATCGGTTGATCCGAAATCTGTAAAAAACGAAATGTGGGTTGAATCACCCCATTCACACTAAAAATAGAATATTTTAATTTTGACATTTAAAACTATTAACTTTTATTTATTTTTAAATTGTAAGAGTGTTTAAAAATAATATTTAAGATATTAGAACAACGGTTCACCCAGAACAACGTTTTTAAATGTAGTGGGGGGTGTGCCTCCATCCCATTTTTCACTAAAAATAGAATATTTCAATTTTGACATTTAAACTATTAAGTTTTATTTATATACATTGTAATAGTTTTTAAAATAATATTTAAGGTTATTAGCACATCGGTGGATCCGAAATCTGTAAAAAACGAATTGGGGGTTGAATCACCCCATTCACACTAAAAATAGAATATTTCAATTTTGACATTTAAACTATTAACTTTTATTTATTTACATTGTAAGGGTTCCTAAAAGTAAAATTTAAGGTTATGAGCACATCAGTGCACCATATTTCGTTATTAAATGAATCGGGGGTTGAATCACCTTATTCACACTAAAAATAAAAAATTTCAATTTTGACATTTAAACTATTAAGTTTTATTTATTATACATTGTAAGGTTCCTAAAAGTAAAATTTAAGGTTAGCACATCAGTGCACCATATTTCGTTATTAAATGAATCGGGGGTTGAATCATCCCATTCACACTAAAAATAAATTTTCAATTTTGTCATTTAAACTATTAAGTTTTATTTATTTTACATTGTAAGAGTTTTTAAAAATAATATTTAGGTTATTAGCACATCGGTGGATCCGAACACTGTAAAAAACGAATTGGGGGTTGAATCACCCCATTCACACTAAAAATAGAATATTTCAATTTTGACATTTAAACTATTAAGTTTTATTTATTATACAATGTAAGTGTTCTAAAAGTAAAATTTAAGGTTATGAGCACATCAGTGCACCATATTTCGTTATTAAATGAATCGGGGGTTGAATCACCCCATTCACACAAAAAATACAATTTAAATTTTTACATTAAACTATTAGGTAATATTATTTTACATTCTATTTGTTCTTAAAGTAAAATTTAAGGTTATGAGCACATCAGTGCACCATATTTCGTTATTAAATGAATCGGGGGTTGAATCACCCCATTCACACTAAAAATAGAATTTTTCAATTTTGTCATTTAAACTATTAAGTTTTATTTATTTTACATTGTAAGAGTTTTTAAAAATAATATTTAAGATTATTAGCACATCGTTCACCAGAACACGTCTTTTAACGTAGTGGGGATTGACTCATCCCATTTTCACTAAAAATAGAATATTTCAATTTTGACATTAAACTATTAAGTTTTATTTATTTACATTGTAAGAGTTTTTAAAATAATATTTAAGGTTATTAGCACATCGGTTCACCAGAAATCGTATTTAAACGAAGTGGGGGTTGAATCACCCATTTTCACTAAAAATAGAATATTTCAATTTTGACATTTAAACTATTAAGTTTTATTTATTTACATTGTAATAGTTTTTAAAAATATATTTAAGGTTATTAGCACATCGGTGGATCCGAAACTGTAAAAAAACGAATTGGGGGTTGAATCACCCCATTCACACTAAAAATAGAATATTTCAATTTGACATTTAAACTATTAAGTTTTATTTATTA